>NW_017972798.1:0-45145 GCF_001876935.1 Asparagus officinalis | reverse complement strand
CTCCCAAAATTTTTCTTCTTCAAAAAAGGATTATATACTTGCACTTTGGTAACTTACACCATACTTCACTTTGACATCTCATAGTTCTTTGAAACTTTGATATTTGTCCTTCAAAATCCACGATAATTCCATATAATTTTTTCTAACACTTTGTTATGACAAAATTTATACTTTTTTAACTTTGACATACAAAGTTTCGCTTTTGACACTTTGATCCCCCAAACTAGGGTTTGAGTACCAAAGTTAAAAATATGTAAATTTTAAAGTATCAAAGCAAAAAAAAAAAAAAATGTAGATGTTTGTGGTATGATAAAATATTTGTAATTTTTGGGGTATTAAAGTGTTTAAAAAAACTTTGAGTTATTAAAGATAGAAAGGTGGTTTTAGAGAATAGGGTTCATCAATCAACGTTGGTGGTATTGAGCCAATGTAAAGGTATGAGGTTCCTTTATCTAAGATAGGTGGACTGTCTGAGCAAATCAGGTGGAACATGTGTCACCATCCTATTGGCTAAAATAGTCATGACATGTGGATTTACTTGGTGAGCAAGTAAATCCACATGTCAATACCTCATTAGTGAATCAAAATAGCAGGACTTCAAAAATCGCTGAAAAAGAAAAAATACAAAGATATAATAAACTAAAGGGTAAATTGCACATAGCTCCCTTATCTATACCTTCAATCAGCTCATTTATTAGAACTTATCAGTTATCCCCTCTCAATTCTTATGGAGATAGTACTACGTGCTAATAAATAGCTTAGGGGGTTAAGTGGAACTGAAGATATAGATGAGGCGTTTATGTACAATTTACGTTAACCTAAGTTTTTTTATAAATGTAGTAATTTAAAAATTTTGAAAAATTTTGGACACTGACTGGATTTGAAATAACTTTAAATATTAACTGTTATCTCAATACATATTGACCTTTACTCTAAAAGTTACACATAAAACTTAATTGTGTAAATGTAGTCTTTGTTAGTGCAGTTTTTGCATATATAAAATATAGCATCCTTTTGCATAAACACCCAATTAAATTCTATAACGACAAAAAAGTTAAATTGAAATTCGATCACGAGAGAGATTGTATTCTTTTCAAACTTGGAATGTTAGGAATAAAGATAAAAGTTATTCGGTTTCTCTGTAGAAGACTTACATTGTTATGAACCAAGGTTGAGGTGGTCAGAATTAGGTCTAACGGCAGCGCCTGAAACAGTGAGTTAGGATAGCAGCTGTAGGCTTTCCGGTGCGTGCATAGGACTCGGTAACTTGAGGCAGCAAAGCACGAAGACGAAGCGACTTGGCGCATAGGACTCGGTAACTATAGGCAGCAAAGCACGAAGATGAAACAAAAGTAGCTGTTTATACTAATTAAGAACAAAATTTCCTCAAGAATGTGTACAATTTAAGAATGTTTTCAGCCTTTTTCATTATAGATCATTTTTAGTTTCTTCTCCCAAGCATACAAATGCTGCTCCGCTTTCCCCTCAATGGGGCATGGCTTCGGTCGAAGATGATCATAGCACGGCTTCGGTTCGATGGAAGATGATCATAGCACGATGCCGACGAAGTAATAGTCTGAAAAAGCTACATGCAGGTTAAAAGCCTGACTTAAGATTCTGGACTTCTCATGCGTATAATCATCAAAGTAGCCTCATTACAATTAGTATAGTGTTAACATTGCGCAGGAAATTTAAGAGGTTATATCTTAAAGATTGAAACTGCTTTCACAAAACACAACACGGCACTGCTGTTACCACTTCTCTTGAACAATATGATGGCGGGCTCCTCAAAATTTATGGTCATAGTCAAGCATGAGCATAGGCAAAATATGAGAACTCCAGAGCATAACTTATGATAGCAAAAAACCACGATTCTACACAACTGAAAATGTCTGGCAGAACAAATAATATGAGCAACTGAAAATAAACCACTGAACATTAGTCGCAATCTCTTTGGAGCATGATACTCCTTTTATTTTCTTTTTGACTCTCTTTATAAACACAACAAATAATGGGCTAAGCTGGAAATATTTTAACTAGATAACAAATTGTGGGAGCAAAGTCCATGAGATTGTAATCCTAGCATTCACAGCCTGATGATGACCTTTGCTGCCTCCCACCAGCTACATCTATGGTGTCTGGAAGGTATCTGCACCAATAAATAAAGGAAGCTAATAAACATCTCATGTAAAAAGAAACAAATTGTAAGCACAGCTGCTTAAAATAACAAGAGCTATAGTTGACTTTTCCAAGACACTAAATATCAGAGTATCCAGAAAAAGATTCTACGGAGAACCCTCTATAGAGAGAGGAGAACACGACACGTCCCGCTACCAATTCTAAGTAAATAACATCAATGAAAGCAATCTCAGCAATTATTAATGTTGTATCAGTGCAATGTTGTACCAGTGCAATCACCAACTCGAAATTTGCATTGGACGTGTGTCATGTTCCTCCTTCCCATATAATTTTTTATTAAGGGCCCTCTACAAGTTTCTTTTATATAGGTATATACAGCTTAATTTGATCAGAAGTACGATAATGTAACTGAAAATTGCATATATCAATACTCACATCTCTTCCTCTGGTTCATTTTTGAGGGCATTCTTCGCTATACACTGAAAAGCAGCTTCCACATTAAAGCCTTCTTTAGCAGATGTCTCAAAGTACGGGATGTTCCCCTTGGAAGCACACCATGCTCTAGCCTTCTTCTCTGAAACCTGATGATTCAAAGAAAGAAAAATGTCACACTAAATATTTTTCCTGAAAGCAAGCTTTCATGGATATCTGCTAACCATGGAGAGAATACAAACTTACCACTCGGCTATTTCCACCATCCACATCAATCTTGTTCCCCAACACTACAAATGGGAAGTTGTCTGGGTCCGAGGGACTAGCCTGAGAAGGATAAAATCAATATAGAAAGTTGGGTTCAGAGTTCACATTCAACAACATACAGTGATAAGCTCTAATTACCTGAATAAGAAATTCTTCCCGCCAGTTGTTCAGGTTGTCAAATGACTTTTGGACATTAACGTCATAAACAAGAACACAACAATCTGCACCACGATAGAAAGCCACCCCAAGACTCTGGAATCTCTCCTGACCAGCTGTATCCCATATCTGATGGTTGCAATACAAAAGTCGAAATGAGATTGAAAGGATCACATACACATATGCAGACAGTTGGACGAAGGCACGCATGCACAAACACACAGGAAGGGAAGCTGACATAGGCTAGCAGAAGCTTTTAACAATGATATTCGCAGTGCTACACCAATAATTTTTTAATTGTCCCTCCATGAACACAAATAAATATTGTTATATGCCTCTTCTGCTATTTTAATGGAGAAGAATAGTAAAAGCAAATAGTATGACATTCTCTGCAAGTTAAATGCAGAACAACTGTAAGAGAAAATAGTTTGACATTCAGCTGTTTTGACACCACGATGAACTGGAGAAGTAGAGAACAAACACGGAGGTACTAAAAGAAGTTCACAGTCTAGATTGTGTTCATTATGGCAATTTAATAAAACAAACTTTAATGAGTATTATATAAAAGTGAGCCCCACGTAACTTTTTTCTTTTTTCATAAATGCTACTACATTCTGATGAATGAAAAGAGATAGAATAGAAATAACAAAAGTTGCAATAGGAAAAAAAGAAAAGAAAAATTAGAAAGTTATTATGCTCATTTCATGAATAAGACATCACGATTAACATGCAAGAAAGAGCAACACTTCAGTATATGCTATACTATGTAAATTTAGAAGCAATAATTATCAACTATAGCCCTTGAGTCCCATTGTAATTCCATTGGCAAATCATATATAGACAATACATAACCACAAAGGTGACGACTAACTCTGCAGATTTCAAAACAAGTACAGAAATCAGGACATGTTTTCTCTCATACAAAGGTATATATGGTTGTTATTTATACATGAAAGAATATAACCAATATATTTTCGCCCAAAGAGGCAGAACGTACTTCAGTTATGCATTTTTTTTAGCTGAATACTTATGACAATTATAATTATAGTATTTATACATGAAAGAATCCAATATAACCAATATATTTTTGCCAAAAAAGGCAGAACAAACTTCAGTATACATTTTTTTAGCCGAATACTTATGACGATTATAATTATAGATGCAAAATAGAATCATCTTCCCTCATTCCACATTTGGTTCCCTGATTTCTGTGTTCAACCTGATTTATGGGATCAAGCGGAGGCAATTCAAAACAAACATTGATGGAGCGAATTTCAGAAGTAAGAAAATAGTCTGGAGGTTTCCAAATTTCCCTTATTAACCAAGTCTAGAACCTTAAACCTGAAATCAGATACATATTAGAAGATTTTATTTCAGGACTGGAAAAATTAATTAGATTAACCACCATGCTCATCAGTAACTAACAGGAGGTCTGCATAATGGTGTTTATGGACTTGAAACTTTTATGATCACAAAAAATGTGCAAATTAATTTTAGTGAGTTATATCCAGGTTATTTTTGCTGCTTTACATGCCGATATTTGTTTCATCCTATATCGGGCTGCATCGTTGTCAACTTATACCATTCATGTCTGGAAGCATAACTTTCCTGTGTAAAATCTTATTGTCTTCTATCCTTTTGCTAGAATAATGTTGAAATAGAGTTTCTCCTTGTTATGTCAGCTTAACTAGCAAACGACATTGTTAACGAAGAGGTCTTCATACCTGCCCCTCTTATTAATAGTTATTTGACAAGAAACTTGTCAACAGCCTAGATTATTGAATCATATTTATAGCCAATCATCAACTTTACTCATTTTTTTTCAAGGAAGCTTACTGATATAGAGTTGTGCTCCACAGCTGAACCATTTCGTATGGAAAAGGCACAGTGACTGTAAGGATTATACATTGCATTATTTTTAAATGTACAGACAAACCAACAATTCTTCAACTTTAGAATCAATAGTTCATCTCACTTTCTGACACATTTCCACATGGGGTTGTATCAGATAAAATGTTTCATTAAGCATTAAAATAACCAGGTCTTCATCCATGTAGAACTTACCCAAGCTTAATAGAGTGGCTAAACTATTTTTAAAAAAATATCATTATTCAACTTGTATACGAGTGTCACCGTGAACTTTATTTTCTCATTATTTCTTCCATCACAGGCTCATCATTGTCAACAGCAGTTACATTCTCATTTCCTTTTCTAACAGAGTTCTTGTTCCTCTATACATCCACCCTAAAAATCATCAAACCTAACTACCTCGGAGATACCTATATGCCTTGTCTACTGTCCACTATGCTCGTACGAAAAATAGACGTGGAAATTGTTACTTAAATCTCCCATAAAGTCAGTAATATATACATTAAGGCAAGCATATAATTAACTGCATAACATTTTGCATACACAAGGATAGTTGCACTGCTCATATCTTGATATAAATTTCTAGTGGCAAAGAAAAATGTGCCACTGATAAGAAACCATCACACTATCCAAATAAACCCCAGTATGGTTGTCAAAATTACTGATCATTTACGGGGCAAACATTCTATAATATGTATCGCTCAATAGGGATTCCAATAACCTAGGATCAAGCACAATTAATAAAGAGACCCCAATCACCCTGATGTAACTCTGACTAAAGGGAAAAAAATCAGCATCAGAGCAAAAAATAGAAAAGATCCTCGATACCTTGATAGAAATTGATGTGTTAGAAGAGGATAGAATCTGTAAGTTGAGGAGGTCAGTAAAAGAGATGACCTATCTTCAGAAATCAGAATTAACTACTATTGTACATCAAGAGGAAACTTTACGGAAACAGAGATCTGAAGTACACTGGTTAAAGGAAGGGGAACAAAATACATCATATTTTCATAAGATTGCAAGTATCGGACAAAGATCAAAGAAAATTTCTGCGATCGAGGAAGATGAGTACAAATTTGTTCTGATGTGACGATTGTTGATGCTTTCTATAACTACTATAAACATTTGGTCAATAAATTCAACAAAGATGTCAGATTAATTGGCCTATGTTGTTTCCTTCTATGGAGTGGGGAGCTGAATATTTAGAAATTCCTCTCTCAAGATTAAGAAATCTGTGTTTGGCACGGATGGGGGTAAATCACTAGGTCCTGATGGTTTATCTCCACCCTTTTGTCAGGAATTCTGGGAGGTTATTAAGGGTGATATTATAAAAACCTATGACGAGCTTTTTGAAGGAAAGCTGGAAATAAAGAGGTAGAACTATGCTCACATTGTCATCATTCCTGAAAAGGAGAATGTTTTGAGTGTTAGCGATTGCACGCCAATAAGCTTACTCAATGTGATATACAAGATTATTACGTAAGTGTTAACAAACAGGTTGAATGAAAAGTTGTCTTTACTTATTGATCCTGTTCAGACAGGCTTTATCAAGGGTAGATTTTTACTAGATGCGGTGGTAGTGGCTCAAGAAATTATCTCAGATCATTTCCAAAAAAGCAAAAACATGGTATTTTGTTGAAACTGGATTTTGCCAAAGCCTATGACAAACTTGATTGAGATTTTATTTTGGAAGTTTTTAAAGCTAAGGGTTTTTGGTAGTAGACAGTTGACTTGGATTTCATCTTGCTTGAATGGAGGGTTGTCTACAAGTATTCATAATGGTCGGCCAGCGAAATGAATTCTATCTAGAAGAGGGGTAAAACAAGGGGATCCTCTATCTCCCCTTTTATTTAAGACCTTTGTCCTGATGAGATGAAACCAAAGATTCTTAGTCTGCAATATGCTGATGATATGTTGGATATTCTGCCATGCTAATCAAAGTCATTTGATTGTATTAAAACTACTTCTCTATGGGTATGAACTAGTATCAAGATTGCAGATTAACTTCTCTAAAAGTGTTGATTACATTGGATACAACTCAAAGTTACAAAATTTTGCAACTATGATAAATTGTATGAGTAGAGACTTTCCTATTACTTATCTTGGTATGCCATTATGACCAACTAAGCTCCACAAGGAAGATTGATCTCCCCTTCCCTATAAGATTAAATCTAGGCTATCAAACTAGAAACATAGAACACTTTCTAGAGGTGGGAGGTTTATTCGCCTTAATTTAGTTCTAAATGCTATGCCTTTATTTTGAATGTCCTTTATTCCCTTCCCTGAGTGGATGTTAGAGAAGATTGATAAAATTAGTAGGAGGTTTTTGTGGACTGATACTTTGAAGCATAAGGGAGCTTTAGAATACATTAAATATGTTTAGACTACATATTACAATGTTATGTTATATATGAACATCTGACAGACACAACAATATTTTTTTATACATATCCTTGATATATCCCTGATCTTCGCAATCTAATATGTATTTTGACTATATGATAATTTTGTGATATCCAATATTTAATGCATTGGTGCAGACCAAAACTTTTTGGAGGACTTGGTGTCCTTGATTTCAAACTGATCAAGAAAGTCCTTTTAGGAAAATGGTTGTGAAGATGACAAATCGAAAGGATGTATTTTGGAAAAATATTATTAAGAGAAAGTACTATTCTAACAATGTAGTTGTTTTGCATACTAATATGCAAGGTTTTAAATGTCGGATGTCAGGTTCATGTCGGACGGCTAGAATTCATGTCAGATAGCGAAAATCGGGGATATGTCGGGGATATGAAAAAATATCGGATTGTCATATCGGATGGTTTGCATGTGTAATATAAATATCATAAATAAAATCTAAATAGACTTAAAAATTCTATTGTTTAAACATATAAAAAAATAAATAACTTATGATATTTAGGGTTGATGTTGAAGGAAAGATGTGAGAAAAGAGGACTCCAATATTAGCGGTTAAGAAGAGAGAGATCGCTCAATATTGATGTCGAAGGAATAGCTCGAAAAAGAGATCGATGAAATGTCGAAGGAGAGACTGAAGATAAGCGAGGATATTACTTCGGTATTTTTTTTCCATTTCCCTTAACTTATCGATTTTTGTCTTTGGAAGTAATATTAAGAAAATCAAGAATTTTAAACCCAAACTTGATTAGATAAACATAACCAAAAAAATCAGCCAATTTTTCAAACTGAAAAATCAACCGACATATCACCCGACATATCCGACATGTCCCCCGATATATCCGACATGAACCCTGAAAACGCAATACGCATTGAAAAGCTCCATATTGTGTCGGTTGGCCCCTAAATCTAACATGCCGGCCGACATTTAAAACACTGCTAATATGTATTAGATGCCTTTTCTTTCCTAGAGAAACCCCCTTTAACAAATTGAATGTATTTTATTGAATATTATTGTGCATATTGGAATTGGTGATTTCACCTTCTTTTGCTTGGATAATTGGACTTCAAAGTTTACTTTGGCTTCCTCCTTTCCTAAGCTCTTTTAGTTGGCTGTTTCACCTTACGCTACTATCAAGTCTCAAAAGCTTTCCATGGGTTCAGGTTAGATATGGATTATGCAATTCTCTAGATAACTTTCTGGTGACCTTATTTTTCAGTATTTAGAGTTATTGCATCTTCTCCATAGCTCTGGAATAACTCTACCATTCATGACTATTGGACATGGAGTTTGGAGGCTAATGATAGATTTTCTACAAATTATCTCCATAAATTTATGGGTGACGAGGGTATGAAGGTTTCTTATTGTGTTATCTGGAAAGTTAAAACTCCTTTGAAGATTAGGATGTTGATTTGGTTTAATTTACAAGGAAAGCTGAACATAAAAGATAGATTCTTGCACAAAAACTTCAAGCTGACGCTAACTGTGTGCTATGTGGTAGGGAGAATGAAACACATGCCCATTTGTTTCCAGAGTGTATGTAGTTATGTTCAATCTGTGTGGAAATCGTGCTTTAAGTTTTGGACTCAGGACTATCCTCATGATCTATTAGTGTTATGGGCGAACTGGAGAGGCTCTGTGTTGAAGAGTGATCAGAAAATAAATTGGGAACTTCATTTCTGTGCTCTCAGTTAGTGCATCTGGAGGTAAAGGAAGAACAGAATCTTTCTACACAAACACATACTCTCTAGATATCTGGAAGAAAATTGTTTTCTGTCTCTTTTTGGTCAGGTAGTTATTTACAAGAGCTTGTGACAAATGGCGATAACTCTAGGAGTTCTTGTGGTCGAAATACTGCTGGTGAAAGAAATCATGGATCAGCTTCATCAAGGATGTAACAAAGCTCAACAGAAAAGTTTTGATGGTGGAGATGAAGGCCATATTGAATGAATTTTAAACTTTTTTGGAAAACTTTTGTTGTATATATGGGTTTTAAACTTCTCTGGTGTAACGATGTTAGGTGTTTGCTCGTGACTAACTGTGTTCTTAGTCTTTTAAAGATGTTCAGGTGGTGTCATTTGTAATGGACATTTTGTGATTTTACAGGCCACGCTCTAGAACTAGGAGTATGGCCTTTACAATTGTAACGCTATATTTTGGGTAATGGAATGGCTGGAATGTCCATTTGGAGGTTCCATTCTTGCTTTTCAAAAAATAATAATAATAAACCACATGAATGAATCAAATATCCTTAATATGACAGTGAACTTATTAAATTATGTCATGTCAAAGCTATATCATTTTAAGAACAATACAGGACAAACTGGAAGATTAGATCTAATTAAGACTAAAGTAGATGAAAATGATAGGATTCCAAACTTATATTTGATTTTATCTTTTAGAATTTTTAGACAAGATATTTGATTTTATCTACAATATTGGAGTTGTCTAGATTTCAATTTTCAATTGTATTAGGATAGAATTTCAAGTTTGAATTTTAAGTTGTATAAGAGATAGGATTCAACTCTATTTAAGCAGTTTGTGACTTTCAGTAATTCAGCAAAGAGAAATGGCATATAAAAAGTGTGAAAATTTTAGCATGCGATTTGCTAGTAGGCATATGATTTTCCCACACTGCAAAGGTTATGTGCTCATGTGTAATTTTAACCTACCACATTTTAACCTTATCTTCGTTTAATTTTAGTTCCTCAAATAATCTCAACAACATATCTTTAACCAAATAAAAAATTCAAACTCAACTGCCCAACTCAAAGCCCTGGCCGCAACTCCAAACTCAAAAACATCATCCAAACAGTCAGTCACTGCATCTCCCAAATCCAAACAGCAGACACCAGAACATAGCCCCTAACGGAAAACACCATAGCAACCTTCTCCTTAGTGATCAAATAATCTTAACCACATCTATAACCAAATTAAACAAATTCAAATCCAATTCTCAATTCAAATCACTGATTGCAACTCCAAACCCGAAAATCCTCATCTAAACAGCCATTTGCTGACACTAAAATCCAAACAGCAGACACCAGAACTCTCAATGTTACATTAAACGATGGGCGCTTCTAAGCGTCGGACTTGGCGCCCAGCGCTTAGTCGCCTAGGCGGGCGCCTAAGCGGTTTCTGAGCGTTTTTTTTCTTTTTTATTTTTTAATTGTGATACTTGAAGATAAATATATATATACTCAATCAAAGATGCATAAATACTAAAATACCAACACTATTAACTAAATTGCTTGGTTTACCAATTACAATAGCTCTTTGTATGTTTATACTTCGCAACTCAAATTATAAGTTCATCTCAACTCAAATTGCAATATGTATTAACTTCATATAAATTTTCAAAAAAAGATAGCTTTTTTAGTTCCACAATAAATCATGCATGCTTAGATACTAAATAACCAAAATAATAATTAACAGGGCTAGAGCCTAAGATGTTTTCTTTTTTTTAATTACAATAATTGATAGTGAATGTCAATGTTACAGAAAGCTTAGATGTTGGACTGGTGTCTAGACAGATTTCTTTCTTCATTTAAGTGGAGGTCGATGAGGTTTTGTTGAAGGTTGGAGGAGTTCATATTTTTAGGTTAACGGAGTTTGGAGGACGTGTAGGCTACAACACATAAAATCACAACCAAGGCCTATAGGATACAATCCACGTAAACAGACAATACTCCCCTAAACGCTCGTAAAATCTAGGTGGGCAGCTTAAATACCACCTAGGCCCTAGACGCTCGTTAGGCGGTCTAGGTACCGCCTAGGCCTAGGCGAACGCCTAAGCGGACTAGGCGGAGGTTTTTTAAAACAGTGAGAACTCTAATCCCCAACAGAAAACACAAAGCAACATTCTCGATCATCAAAAGACCACCATCTCCCTGTTCATCTCTTGATCCTGATTTAGCCAGAGAACAAATTAAATATCTCAGTGTCCGTAAATCCTTCGTCATCCTTTGCCAGCAACAACCAAGCGCGAGCAATTATTGCTAGACTTTCAATGCACCAAACTTCAACCATCTTCATCTTTGACGCCTCAACAACCTCTATTGGATTCCATACCCAGATCAGTGCCTCAACACTGCTGCGGCTCTCTTTTATTGACACATCCACCATAAATGACAATGCCGATGATTCGCAGCAATCTGTTGACTAAAACTCGAGCTATCGACAATCTATCGAACAAATGGTTCCAATGAAAATTCCCGACAAAGTTATCAAATTACAGTTAATAGATCAACTTCCTTAGATCATTCTTAAGATCATAGTTCCGCATCAATCAATGTAGTGGTAGAGTTTCCTTCCAGAACAGGTTAATTAATTGTAGAAGCATGTTCTATCAACTATTTTCCATTCTCATTTATGTAGCTATAATGGATTATCCAAAGGGTTCCATTTTCATTGAGGTTGCTAGTTATGTAACACCCAAAGAGGGACAAGTTGACAAGTTTTGAAGTATTTATATGCATACATCCATCATTATTATGGTCAGATAATAGCAAAATTATAAATATTGATGTACTTCAGTTTAAGCCTTAAGCAAACTCGAACTACCCCCTATGTATGATAGAAATAAGTATAGATCACTATACAACATAACAAATATATTTTAATTGTTAAAACAGAAATAAGAATGAAAGTAAGGAATAGACAGTAATTGAGGCACCAATTACTAAAAATTAATATCTATATGCATATTATGATTCTTTATAAGTGATATGCACTTATTACTTAAAATTCAGCCCACAAGTATTGATTTTGGTAATTGTTTACAAGTGCTATACATAGTATCGCACCGGGCACAATGCAATGGGCACACTAATGGTTCAGTCCTCATCATAACTAATCAGCACCGCTAAGACCAAGAAAACGAAGCCATTAAGTATCTTATCAAAATAAACCAGACAAGAAAATACCGCTACTTACATGACAAAATAACGATGCTATCAAACTAGCACCCGTGCAAGAAGATTCAGAAAGAAAGAAAAATACACTAATTCAAGTAGCCACCCAACTCCAGCACTGTCCTAAAGAAATCAAGATTATTTAACTTAGGATGCAAAATATAGCACAATGATAATCAACAGAAATGGCGCAACAGTCCACACTCATCTTAAATGCAAAATCGAAAAATGGTATTCAAACGCAGCTGCGTCTATCATCACCCGCGGTTCAATATGAATAAAAATAGCTGAATTGGTAGGCACTAACACGAAATAAAAAAACAAAAAAAATTCTTTTTGACGAAGTGGGAAAAAAAAAGACGAAAACAAAAAAGGGGAATCTCACCTGTAAAGTGAAGAGCCTGTCCTCAAACTGAACCTCTTTGGTTAAGAAATCAGCCCCAATCGTGGCTTTGTACTGGTTGCTGAACTTCTTATTCACATATCTAAAATTACCGAATTAAGTCCAAACCACGCGTAAAAAAATAACTCCAAATCTCAGATCACACTTAAAAAAATACAGATTATTGAAATCCAAAGCTCATAAGAACTCAAGGATACTGATTCATCAGCGACGTCTTCCCAACCCTAAACACGATCAAACAAAAAGTTTCAAAAAATTACAAAGAATCAGACGCAAAAATATGAAATTCAACAAAAAATAGCGAGTCGGGCCGATGTACTCACCCGCTGTCGCCGAGGATGATGACCTTGAGAAGCATACGCCTTCGAGTCGCCATGGATTCGAATCGACTGGATGGATCCCGTGTGTGTGTGTGTGTGAGAGAGAGAGAGAGAGAGAGAGAGAAAACCCTAATTTTCGTTGTGAAGAAAAAGGGGATTTTCGGTTCAGGTGGGAAGAAGAAAAGAGGGACGGCAAATGATTGGTCTCGACGATAGACCAGCTTCAGGAGTCAAAACTTCGCCTGGATTTTTTGTTGTAGTTACTGAACTGGGCTTTTCGGGCTTTACGTATGTTCGCAACACTTTAGCGGTTCGGATATGCCTTGGATATTAGATACACATTCGAATACGGAGCAGCAAAATTTGGATACGGATGGGGATAAACATGTGCATATACAAATCCAGGGCTGTACCTAGAAATTTTGGGCCCCAAGGCGAAATATTTGATGAAACCCAAGTGATACAACTCATAATAGATTTTATCACATTCTTCTTATCTTTTGAGCTGTAAAAGTACTAATTAAAGTTTTATATTCAATATTTTCTAACATATTATTTTCGATAGATAATATTGCTAAACCATTCAATCTATCTTGTAACATGGTCGATCTTAAATAAGATTTTAGTAATTTTAATTTTGAAAAACTTCTTTCAGCAGAAGCAACTGTTACGGGTATAGTCAATAATACACGATAAGCAATACAAGTATTTGGAAAAGAATCTAACCACTTAATATAGTTTAACACTTCAATTGGATTATTAGTCTCTACTTTTAAATTTTCCCTAAGCACTCTCAATTCTGAAAACAAATCAAGTCCATTAATATTTGAATGTTCATCACGTTTTAGTGCATTTTCGAAATTAAGATAATATTCTTTCAATTCAATATCATCTAAAGCTTTTAATTTTTTCAAATCAAACAAAAAACCAAAAAAAAATCATACGTTTTAAATTGTTCAAACCTACTTTCAATTGAGCCAAGTGATTTATCAACTATGTATAAGAAATATTCAATAAGAAAAGATTCTTCAGCGTTAAATATTGTTTCATTACCAATATTTTTATCAAATTGTTTTTCTATGAATTTTACGTTTTTCACGAAATATAGGCTGTACATTCATTTCATTAGCAAGTTCTTTAGTTGAATTCAAAGCAGACATAAAACCATTTTGTCTATAATTTTCTAAATATACAATAAGACCCTTTAATTGATCTATGACAACATCAATATGCATATCTTTAGATTATAAGATTTTACTAACTGAATTAACAGCAAACAATATGTCATACCAAATATTCATAGCTAATAAGAATTCAAAATTTCAATCTCATAAGTTGCTAAGCTATATAGCTTCACTTTTTATCTTTGGATCTTCACTAATTTCTGTTAATTGAATCAAAGCATCTCTTATATTTGGAGTTTGAAATTTTATTACTTTAACACTTTCAATCTGACTTCCCCATCTAGTTTGTGGTAAAGATTTAATGGATAACTTGCATCCACTATCTTCTAAAAATTTTCATCGTTTAGTAGAGGAAGCAAACAATGAGTATATACGTTGAACACTCCAAAAAAAGAAATAGTTCTAGGACATGAATTAGCTATATCACATAAGACTAAATTTAAATTATGACAACCACATGATGTGTAGAATGCTCTAGGATTTATATCTAATAGCCTCTTTTGTACTCCATTGTGTTTTCCTTTCATATTAGATCCATTATCATAACATTACCCTCTTATTTCTTTAACATCAAGTTCATATTTTTTTCAAAATATTTAAAAGTTCATCAAAAAGGCATTTTCCCGAAGTATTATCTACTTTTAAAAACTCTAAAAAGTATTCTTCAATTTTTATTGGACTTGTTGAAGTATCAACACATCTTAAAATAAGAGTCATTTGTTCTTGATGACTTGCATCTGGAGTACAATCAAGGATAACTGAAAAATATTTTGCTTCTTTTATTTTTTTTAATGATCATTTTTTTAATTTCAGAAGCTAGCAACTCTATTAGTTTATTTTATATTTTATGACTAAGATAATGATTTTGAATTTCACCTTCTTGAATACGTTTAACATGTTCTTGCATTATGGGATCAAATTCTGCTATCATTTCAACTAAGCTTAAAAAGTTATCATTATTTTTTCATATATCTTTTCTTTTGTTCCTCAAAATGCAGGATTATTTTTTGATAGATGTTTTACTATAGCAATAAGTCTTAGCAAAACTTTTTTCCAGTGTTCTTTTTTTTTATTAATTTGTTCTTGAATGTTTTTATCTATTGTCTTATTTTTTATAATCCCACTTCGAAATCCACCCATTTACACATATTAATGATATGTTCATGACTTGTTTCATGATTTTTAATTTTGTATCTAAGATTTTTGCAATCTCTGGTACATTCATTAACTGACTGACTTATACTAGAATTTAAAGTAAATAATTTGCAACAAAAACAATAAACTTTATCTACATCTTTCGAGTAAACTAACCATCTTCTTTCATGTTTTCTCCTTTGACAATTTTTTTATGTAATATGATGTAGAAAAATGTCTATTATTTTCATCTTTACGAAAATCTACTTCTTCATATTTAATTGGACCTTTTTCAACTATTAGATCTATAAAATTTTGATAAATACATTTCCATTGTCCAGGATCATAAATATTGATAAGAATTGAATTTGATATCTCATTCATCTCTAAATTTTTTTCCTTGGCCCTCATGTGAATTTTCTTTATATTCTTCATTAAAATTAGGAGTACTAACTTTTTCTTCTTGAATATTATTATCGTTAATATCATTATTTTGTCCTAAATTCTCAACATATTCTTCTAATTCATTCTCAAGTAAAGAATCTAAAGATTCATGTATTCTTTCTTCTTTTGTTAACATTATCTTTATTACTAAAAACAAATTTATCAAGAGCTCCTTGTTTGCATCAAAAGTTGCTTCCATTGATAATTCTATTGAACTTCAGTCGTTTACAATGAATTACAATGAAAAAATTAGAAAATTACAACTCTTGAGAAACTAACACAAAAATCGTCTATCGATTCTTGTTTTTGTGGGACATTGCCTGTACCAGGAACGCTTTGGTTCGTGGACCGCCGAATCACAGATCGTGAAGAGGGGGTTTACTGATTCTGACTTCGTTCGAATCACAGATCGTGAAGAGGGGGTTTACTGATTCTGACTTCGTTTATCGAAGTGAGAAATTGAAACGATATCTTATCGAAGTAAGATAGTCGTTCTTCTTAAAATTAAGTCAAAGCTTAATTTCAAGGAGTTGCACGAAAACTCAAATCTGCTCTCTCTGCTCTGGATTATTCGAAAATATGCTCGATCCTCGTCAGTAGTGACCCTAGGGGGGTATTTATAGCCTCTGGAGTTCATAACTAAAAAAACTCAACAAACGACGAAATTAGACTGGCGAGACAGTGTTTACTGTCTCGCTGGGCGAGACAATGTTTGCTGTCTCGGCCCGCGAGACAGTAAATACTGTCTCGAAAACAGTAACCGCAAGCAGTTTTCGTTTTAACTGCCTTCCCATGTTTCAAACTCCGTTATTTTGGCAGTTATTCACGTGATTTTCGCCCACGATGTTTCCCACGTCCCCCGGCAGTTAATGGATATGTGTAGGGCAGTTACAAAGGTGGTTTTGACCATTTCAAAGCTGTCTCGCTGGTGAGACAGTAAAGTCTGTCTCGCTGGCGAGACAGCAAACACTGTCTCGCTGGCGAGACCGCAAAGTCTGTCTCGCTGCGAGATAGCAAAGACTGTCTCGCTGCGAGACAGTAAACTCTGTCTCGCAGGCGAGACAACAAAGTCAGTCTCGCTGGCGAGACAGTTCATATCTGTCAATTTTGGGTGATTTTTCCTATGTTTGAATATCTATTAGCATTTTTTGATGCCTACAGATACCCCCTCCAAAGTATTCCAGACTCATTTTTTTATAGAGGAGCATGGGATACTTTGGATAAGATAGATTTTACTTACGATCCCTTCAATGCTTGGTTGGGTAGATCGTGTGAAAGGACTTGCGACTGGCTTCAATGCTTGATCTCTTCTGCTTTTAGTCTATTCAGTTCTTCGTAGAATAGCTAATGTTTTCCCGGCGTCGCGTTTATCGCTTGACCGTTGTCGAGGTTGGTATTTGCTCTTGTGGGTTCAGCTTTTATCACTGAATTGATATATCCATTGAGAGCTCATCAGGTTATCCTTAAGAATATTCAAATTAATATTCTCCAGAAACTTCCTGTTGAGAGTAGGAATACAGTTTAGACTCGTGTACCCATTGGAGTATTCATCTGCATCGCAATGCGAGACAGAGAGGGTTTGTTGTTTCGTTCAGCGAGACAGAGTATGTTGTCTCGCTCAGCGAGACAGATTATGCTGTCTCGCTCAGCGAGACAGATTATGCTGTCTCGCTGGGCGAGACGGATTATGCTGTCTCGCTAGGCGAGATAGTGTTTTCTATCTCGCTGAGCGAGACAGTGTTTTCTGTCTCGCTTAGCGAGACAGAGTTTTCTGTCTCGCGATGCGAGCCAGCGAGTATAAAACTCGAACTTAGGGTTTTTAGGGCTTTTTCACGTCGATTTTGCAGCGACTTTTGGGCGATTTTCTTGGGCGATTTCAGGGTGATTTTTGACCAGTTCTTTGTCTCTTCTTCTTCTCTTCGTTCCTGATTTGTGTGAAGCTTTCGTTTAGGGAGATTCCACTAGGATTTGACAGGTTTATTCATCCTCTTTCTCCAAAACCTTGATTTTCTTCAACTGTGACTGTGCATGCATTGTTTCGGCCACACTTTGTGATATTTTGGTCGATTTCGTGCTTAAAATCCTGACTTTCTCGTTGGATTTTACTGTAGCTTGTGTACTCATCATGTCACCGCGACGATCCCGCGCTTCCCGAGGCCGTTCGACTGCCCATAGCCCTGAGGAGGCTGCCCCTGTTGCCGCTTCGCATGGGGGTACATTTCTCTCACCCTTTCGCGATTTTAAACACTGTATTTCATACGTCAATATTTGTGTTTGCATGCAGATCCTCGTTTGTATCCTTTGAGATACCCTCGAGAAGAGCCGGTATCCTCCTTTGAGGGGATCGACGCTTAAAAGTGTTTGTTTTGCTTTGACAAAACACACTTCAGAATACACAGGGGCGATTTCATATCATCCCACGTGTATTGAAAGGTTTTGGTATGCCGTTATAATGCCCGTGCATAGTAACGCATATCTCCTTTATACATGTGGTAGATGTAAAATCATCACGCCTGCTGTGGAGATAGCGACTATATCTTATGGAATAAGATATACCGCTTTTCTCTAAAATTTTAGGGCTATACTTACACGATTTATGTGTATGTTTCTTTTATCAGTCTGATTTCCTTCTTCCATCTTTACTGCTGATGCGGTTACGGGTCGGAGTAGCATGACCCACTCTTATTATGAGGGGATCTCGTTAATTGAATCATCTCCCCAGTTCAAATCTGGCTATAGCGAAAGTGCTAGAGAATTAATCCAGCGAGGTAGTTGTCGTGTTCTACGACGATTAATCACGGATGCGACCTTGATTTCGGAGCAAGACTCGAATCAATGTATAAGGAAGCCGGATTTCTTGTTTGGTGATTCAGTGAAAGATCCGGCGATTGCTTTCTGCAAGCCTACGCAATGGTTGCACCAGAGTGGGTCATCATTCTTATATCTGCCTTTTCTCCCTCGAGATCACTCACTGTTAAAGTTTAGGAACCTATCGGTTGGACGTGAGATGTTCTGGAGGTTAACTGAAAACCACGAGCGTATTCATTGTGGTTTCGTTGGGAAGGAAGCCAACCCAGGTTCCAGTGAAAGAGCTCATGTGCGGGGACTTCATCCGGGTGTCTTAGGACAAGACAATATACCTCAGAATGAGAAGATAGTGCAAGCCAACACCGTGAAGAACCTGTTAGCAGCAGCGGGACGAAGATTACCAAGAGAGAATTTTAGATGTTATGGATGGGTCCATTATTCTGGGGATAAATGGTGGTGGAGCAGGATGACCCGATATGTGTTGAACCGTTGGGGGCGAGAGTTAGCAGAATTAGGGTTGGATGTTCTGATCCGCACCAGCATGCATGGCCTGCAGATTAGTGTAGGTCATTTCCTCTGTTTGTTCGAGATCTACAACCCGGACACTAATACATTCTTTACCAAGAATGGGGAGCTCGGACTACCACTGCATGAAATGATGCAAGTGTCTGGTTTGCCTATGGGCGATGTTCCCTATCAAGAGTTCTTTCCAACCACCAATCAGCTAAACAAGATGAAAGATAGCTCAACTGTGACTCATGACACTTTATGGGAATTGACCTGCCATTATCATATAGCCATGGCCGAGATGGAGCCCAAAGACAGAAAGAAATCTCCTCAGGTCAGCTTGAAACAATTCGCCGATTATCTATTCAAGAACCTGGATGACCGTTCGGCAGATGTATGCGGATTGTCTCCTTTGAGTTCGGGTGAAATCAATCATCTATTAGAGAAAACAAACGCGCAATCTTATACCTCGCGCTCAGAAGACGGATTTTCACACGGCACTAAGTTCCGTCCTTATCTGTGGCAAGCTGGTGTTCCGATTAACCCTACTGCTCTGCTGGCGGGTTTCCTGGCTTTATGGCTAAAGAGGTGCGTAGTTCCCCACCAGTCCTCAGATGCGATGCCAATGGAAGTGTTGTATCCGGCCGTCCAGCTAGCTACAGGTCGCAAATTATCTTTGCTTCCCGCTATGGTGGCCGATATTCATAGTGGATTACGGCAATTAATCTCCGTGTTTACTCAGGAGAAAAAGAAACTCTCCACCAGTCTGTCCGTTCCGAAGTTGGAGCTACCCTACACTTATCTGATGACCTGGTTAGTACTTCATCGACCAGATTTAATGAAAGCTCCTGAAACGGTAAATCCCAGCCTCCCTCTGTTGCAGAATCTCGAGAATTGCAAATGGATCAGGCATCGAGGGCCAGACATAACGAGGCAGTTTAAAATTCACAAGTGTTGGGAATTCTTCCCCTGCTTCCCTCAGTTCTCCGGTACCTACAATACTACCTTAGTGGATGCTGAAGACCCAAGGCACAATCGCACCATCTTGGATGTCGGGTGCTTCAGATGGTTGATGAACATTCAACCTGGATATCTATTGTTCAGGGTAAGCGATGTTTGTCACATTGAACCCTATTTTCCATGTCGATTCGCCCGTCAGTTCGGCTATGATCAAATGTACGTCGGCAACCCGAATCATCACCTTAGCTTTCGAGTTGGACTTATCGACGGTGCGAGGGCTTGGTTCTGGAGCATCGCTGGTTGCACAAATGTTGAATTTGATCTCCCCTTAGAGGCGCCACCCCTACGGATGACCTTCCTCTTTTGTAAGTGGTTGATTGCCGCTAATATCGTCACTCGACGCAGGAGAATATCTGACTCAGAGGGAGAGGCAGCTCCGCGGCAAGCGGCAGAAGCGACTCGTGAGGCATGTCGACTCGAGGAAAAGAGGCTGTTGAATCTTCAAGAAAAGGAAAAGAACCGGTTCTTCCAGCTGGTAGTGAAGAGGAATTTGATAGTGAGGAAACGGAGACTTCTGAAGAGGCGGGTGAGACTGGCTCGAGTTCCGATGAAAGAGCTGGTCTCCCTGATTCTTTCTTTGAAAAGGGACTTGTAAGACCTTCCGTCGCTCTGGCCCAACCACCAGCTGTTCCGAGAAAACGGAAAGAGAGAGTCATCATGACCTATCCTAATCGGATGACGGTAGACGTTCTCAGTGGAGACGAAGAGGATGAAGAGAATACAATGCCTCTTGTTCGTAGGCAAAGATCTCAATCTTCCACTCAAGCTCAAACTCAAGTCCCTCCCAGCACTGAATTACGCACCAAACATCGTCACGAAGGTTCTGAAGCACATCCACTGAAGAAACAAAAGAAAGCTGTCTCCAAACCACGCGTTCATCTTCATGCTCTAGAAGAGACGTCTGGTCATAGTGTTTCTTCTGATGAACAAGGTAACTATTTTGTTTTTTTATCGCTTTTACATTTCTTAATGCTCAAACTTATTTCATGCTCAACTTCTGTAGGGAGTCGAGAAGAAGGAGAGTTGCCAGCTGATACTGTTTCTCCCGGAGGTATGGAGACTGAGTAGACCAGCTTCGTCCAGCAAATGCAAGATGCTCTGAAAGAAGGATCAGCTGATGTTTCACCAACTCCTGATATCGATCCATCGGCTGCGGATACAGGTACTGATCTTTCTCCCCTTGGAAGAGAAATCCGAGAAATGAATGAGTCAGACCATGTGCCTCCTTTAATGACTTGTGCGCTTGGTCTCCTTTTAGTTAAACTAAAAGAAGCAGGTACAAGTGGTGAAGCTCTTGAATCCGTCCCGACCAACGAAGGTAATTAATCTTTGTCTTGAGCAAATTCGTTTGAATTTACATGTCATTTACGATTCAACATGTTTTGTAGATGCCACGATGCATGAATCTGTTGGAGGAGAGGCCACGCATGTAACAGAGGTCGAGGAATTCAATGAGCATCACCTCGATTTTGATCTCTCTGAAGGCGACCATGAGTATATCTCCGACTTATTATCGGGGAAAACTCCTAGTGCAGCCACAGAATCCAACGTTGGAGTCGGTTCAACAGAAGCAGGTCCTTCTGAAAGTAATACCTCTATTCTGTAAACTCCATATATGCATGCATATATATTTTAACTTGATTAATCATATAAGTGTTTGAATTATAGAACCAGTTGCTGGAACTGATACTACTATAATCATTGGAATGTCTGATCGATCGGAGGGTAGTGAACTCGTGCCATGGGAAGGAATTGATGTTGATTTGCAATCATCAGTTCTTGAACCTCAACCTTCTACTCCTATAGACCCCATGATGATAGAAGTTACCGTCACTCCCCAAATTAGTCCAGTTGCAACAAAAACGAGACCAACTGAAGAAGTTGGTACATCAGCCGATGTGGTGTCCAGAGCTGGTAAGTTTTACCAATAACTTGTTTTAAATTTCGGATTATCATTCCATTATACTTATTATGATTCTTTTGTTTGCAGAATATTCTCCCAAGGAGCCTCTCAATTTAGACCCAAAGTTCTCTGAGGTTGAAATTGAAAAATCTTCTGACGTAGCCGGTGCGTCAAAAGCTGTCATTCCTAAACCGACTTTGGCTGCTCAGGAGGCCGAACTACCCCCATTGGGTGAACAATATCGTGCTGAAGGCTCTTCTGTTCAACTTGGTATGCTTCAACTTGTCGTTATACATGCAAACATATATTTTGTACTAACATATTTGTCTTCATCGCAGCTCCTTCCTCAACATTATTAAGTCAGATTCAGGCTTTATTGGCGGATGAAGACCCCGATAAAGCTGTTATTTGTTCTAATCTCCAAGGCTTTGTTTATTTTTTGAATACCATGATCGATCGCATTCTCTTCATAGGGTCACCTTTTGAGAATTTTAAAAGACCTCTATCGATCGCATTCTCTTCATAGGGTCACCTTTTGAGAATTTTAAAAGACCTCTCGACCACTACATATCGAAAATTAAAGAAGAAGGATACGGTGAGTTAGCCGATTCGCTCAGTGCTTATTTAGTCGACTTGAGGCGACATGTTGAACTTCTGAAGGATTTCCGCACCAAAGGCGTACCTTCCTATATCGCTTCTCACATGGACTTCAGGTTGCAAGTGTGGCGCGATTCTCAAACGTCTGCTAACTCCGACCTCCAAAATCTAAGAGCCCAGTGTAATCAACTTAGGGTGAGTGTTGGCAGAAAAACACAAGCCAAGGTCAATCGGCATCGGGACTTAGAGTCGAGTCGAGCTGAAATAGCCCGCTTGGAAGAACAACTTGTAAAGGCCAAGGATGCTCACGAAATTTTGGAGTCCGATTTGGCAAAAATAACTCAAGCTGAAGAAAGCTTATTTCAGCAACTGAATATTCAGGATCAGATACTTGCTGAGAAAGAGCGAGAGGTCGCCGAACTTCAGAGTGTTGATGAAGAAGCTTTCAAAGTTAAATCGACGGCTGAGCTTGAACATGCTTATGCGTTAGAGCTTTCAAAACTTGAAAATAAGATTAGTCAATATAAACTTTTGTAATTGGAGAACATATATTTTTTGTAGTTTTGTTTGAACATTTTTTTGGTCAATACATTGAATCTTTTTGCTCATTGAGGTTTTATTATGATTACTCATTCTTGTTTAGAATAAATAACCATAATACTCATAGGATTTTTTGCAAATCCTCAGCCATCAACGGATTTGATATGCATTTACCGACTACCGTTTGAGTCGGACTAGTATGTGAATTATCTAAATCCGTTTCACATATAACGTTGCGCTAAAAGAATTAAACTCTTTTAGACTTTGAACTATCATATTGAATATGTACGCTACATGTGTTAGATGTAGGCTTATCTCTAATAAGGGATAGAGATAACTTCCCCCATGTGTGAACGGCATGGATTTTGGAATGAGAGTAAATTATACTTCCTACACAGGAAAATGAACCAAGAATTGGAGAGAAAGAAGAATTGTATATTCTGTTTCTTAATCTCTTGTTTGTTGGTAGAGATAAACCCAGAATCGGAGAGGAAGAATTTTATATTCTATCTCCTGATCTCTTGTTTGTTGGTAGAGATAAACCCAAAATCGGAGAGTAAGAATTTTATATTCTATCTCCTGGTCTCTTGTTTGTTGGTAGAGATAAACCCAAAATCGGAGAGGAAGAATTTTATATTCTATCTCCTGGTGAAAAGGAAACTCAAAGTGGAATCTCCACTCAGAGAATCTGGGTTGGTTTGAATAACCCTAACTGTCATAAGGTTTGATTACTCAATTCAAAAGTTGACATTTCGCTCGCAAAATGAATCGAAAAGAGATTTTGGTTGTGGTCCTAACTGTAGTAAGGTTTGACCAAGTGGGGGTTTTGAGACGATCCTAACTGTAGGAGGGTTTGATCGCTCGATTTGTGGGCCTCTCGTTCATGGAACGAATCGAGAGGGGATTTTGGCTTTGGTCCTAACTATTTAAAGGTTTTGACCAATTGAGGAATTGGAGTAGGGTGTAAATAACAATGAGTTCGTTGATTTGCACAAACTACTCGGTGGGAAATTTTGATTTCAAACATAAGAATTTGACACGAAATAATCTGTCGACTGATACAGACTGATGATCATTGATCAATCCGACCGATGGGGGTTTCATAGCGTGAGATTACAAATCATCGAATCTCATCTTCCATGATTACATTACAAGGTTTTGCTGAGGGAAGATTAACTGTCATTAAATCTCATCTCAACAAAAGTAAGGAGATCTTAATCATTTTTATAACAATTAAGAATAGACTATTCACATGATCAGTCTTCATTTAGATAATCAACTGATATTGGGTTATCCAGAAATATCCTATACAGGATTCTCTAGGAACTTCCCGTTTTACATAGGTTATCCTGAACGTATTATGGATAATACTTTTTCAGGAACTTCTCATTTATTGGCATCATTAATTTGTTGTCATCCTGAGTAATCAGGCGATAAGCACCGTTTGAATAGACTGTCTCTATCACGAACGGTCCTTCCCATTTTGGTTCAAATTTTCTTTTCTTTTTGGAGTTGAGGATCATAGGTCGTCTCTCAGCTAGGACCAAATCTCCTTCTTTAAAACTCCATTGTCGAACCTTTTTGTCGAAGGCTCGGGAAATTCTGGCTTGGTAGAACTCAATGTGCTGTTGAGCTTCTAACCGCTTTTCATCGAGCATCTCGAGTTCTTCGAGACGTTTCTGATGTTGTTCTTCGGTTGTCATCTGGGTTACGAGAGCAATTCGAAGAGATGGAGTTTGTATTTCCAGTGGAAGAACGGCTTCACACCCGTATACCAACGAATACGAGGTCGCTCCCGTCGGTGTACGTACTGTGGTATGATAGGCCCATAGAGCTGCGCCAAGCTTGTCATCCCAATCCTGTTTATTTGTTTTCACAAGTTTTGATAAGAGCTTGATGATTGTCTTATTGAAGGCTTCCGCCAATCCATTTGCTGTGGGGTTGTATGCTGTTGACGAAATGTCTTGAATTCTGAATTTCTCGCAAAACCTGATAAAGGCATTGTTGATGAATTGAGGACCGTTGTCATGTATGATTCGTCTTGGGACACCATGCCGGTAAATGATATGATGTTTGATGAATGCGATGACGTTACTCGTTTTAACCTCTTTGAGCAGGATCGCTTCAGCCCATTTAGAGAAGTAATCGGTGATTGCTAGGATAAACCGATCACCTTTAACTGATGGTGGATTTATAGGACCAACAATATCCATTCCCCAAGTTTCAAATGGCCATGACGTTGCTGACGGGTGTAGATACTCTGGAGGCTGATGCATATAATTTGCGTGTAATTGACATGCTTGACATCGTCGGGCATACTCAGCTGCGTCCTTTATCATAGTTGGCCAATAATATCCAATTCTTCTAAGTCGGTTACAGAGCTTAGGACCGGGTTGATGTGCGCCACATATCCCCTCATGTGCCTCTTCGAGTGCTTGTTCTGCTTCCTTATTGGATAGATAACGGAGTAATAAACCGTCGTACGACCGTTGATACAACATTTGTGATTCAGCGTTGTAGTAAAATCTCGGTGCTCTCCGCCGAATCGAATCCCTTTCTTTCACATCTTCAGGTAAGATACCGTGTAAGACATAATCAATAATAGGGAAACGCCAATCTCGAACTTCGGGTTCAACTCCAGTTGAATATGCTTCTTTGGCAACCGAATCGTAGAGAGGAACAATAAGTTGGTGAGTTCTCACTGTAATTAACTGTTCTGTCTCGGAGGTTGAGCCAGAGATACCGACAATGCCGCCAATGCGTCTGCGTATGTATTTTGGAGACGCGGAACGTACTCGATGAAAAATTCTTCAAATGAGCTTGCCACCTCAATGGCCACCTGGTGGTATGGAATCAGGTCTTGATTTCTGACTTCATACTCTCCTCGAATCTGATTAACTACCAGTTGAGAATCTCCAAAAGCTTCAAGGTATTCTACCCCCAGCTCTTTGGCAAAATTGAGTCCAATTATTGATTCCTTTGATCTCGGTTACAACTTGATTACAAAAGAGAGGAAAACGAATTTGGTTTTCCCCTTTGTTTAAAACTGGGTTCTTCTTGGCAGCGATGGAGTGCTTCCTTCGATTGATTGCGTCGAACTTGCTCTCCGTTGACGATCCGACCGTCTTTATCTCGTGGGAACGATGAACTTTCGTGGAAAGTTTTATGAATAACTCTGAATGAGTTTAAGAACTCTGAACGAGTTTGAACTCTGTGAATAGAGTTGTTGGAACCGAAAATTCGGTTAAGGATCAAGCTGTTTTTCTGTTGTCGAAGAATCCTCTCAGATTTGATCTTCTGAGGTTGATTCAAAAATCCTATCTCCAAGGATTTCGTTGCTGTCGTTGCCGAATCTCCAAACCCGAGTGGTTTTTGATGATAAAGAATCCGACCTCTGATCTGATTATCAAAAATCCGATCCTTTAACTCTGTCGAGTTTGTTTTAGAACTGAAAATCTCCAACCTGTATGGTTTAGATCTTTTGAATCCAACCTGTGTGGTTCAGATGCCAAAAATCCAACCCGTTGCTCTGTTGGGTTCGTTGAGCTTTTATAGGGGGATAAGAGGTTGTAACTGACCCCTATATCCGCTCCTACGTGGGCGAAAATCCCTCAGAACGTGGGATAAACGGTTTTGGAACCGTTCGACTTATGTTTGAATAAGTCAAACGCCCATTCTGGCGTTTAGAACTCAACTTCGTGTTCTTTGAATTGAGACGCGAAGTTGGGTGTTAGCTGAACACCATTGAACGCGATGGTCACTCGCGTTTAGCTTGTTGCCTGCTTGGAAACGCGGGGGTCAGTGCTGATTGAACCCCTATGAACGCGAGGGTCGTTCACGTTCAGCTTGTGCCTTGAGACGCGGGGGTCGGCGTTGGTTGAACCCCTACGAACGCGAGGGTCACTCACGTTTGGCCTGTGGCTTGGAAACGCGAGGGTTGTCTGCACTTCCAGAGTTGTAACGCGAGGATGAGATGACATCCGCGTCTCAGAATGAGCTATTTGACTTGTAGCTTCTTCTGTGGTGCATTGCAAGGACCGTTGTTCAGTAATCCTGGCTTTTAGCTGTTGGGGAGTGTGAAAGTCGTCAGATTGTAACTTTCACTGCAGATTGTGAAGACTGCTGAATAGAGTTTTCATCAATCGTCAGAAGTGTCGTTGAATTGTAACTCTTCTCGATCTATGTGAAAAGCCCTCCATTCGCAACATTCGTTCACCGACCCGATAACTATTTGATTGTAGCTTTCGTTGTAGGAGCTAGACGGGAATCAACATCCATAGTGTCTTAAAGATAAATATTCGCCCATAGCTCTCTACCAAGCAACTATTCGACTATATGTTTCGATCATCGACCCGAAAGCTATTTGATTGTAGCTTTCGTTGTAGGAGCTAGACGGGAATCAACATCCATAGTGTCTTAAAGATGAATATTCGCCCATAGCTCTCTACCAAGCAACTCACCAACTGAGTCCAACTTTTTATTTCTGAAATCGTCCCACTGCTCATCAGCATCTCTAATAGTTGCTATGATATTAGCCATGCTGTTGTCACAGCCATCAAGATCAATCATCTCAGAAGTGAGGTCGCGTTTGTGGCAATTGTGGAGTTGCGGATGCAGTGATTGGGAAGTCGTCTGATTGTGACCTCCGTTGTCGGAGCTTGTTTGAATAAGCTATCTATTGTGATTTTTAGACAGCCTACAGAACCCCCTCCAAAGTTTTCGAAAGTTCGCGGTTGACTAGGACGAATTTTCGGAATACTTTGGATCCCAGAATTTGGTGGATTCTTTGCTCTTCCCGCCTGATCGAGTCAGATGATTTCGCCGTTGTTGACTGTACTCTATCTGTACTCCTCCAACAGACTCCCCAGTGGAGTCGTTTGTTTCTTCCTGGCTTTGATCGCTTTGGTAACCAAGAAATTGCTGTTCATGGTGGTCTCAACACAGAGATGCCTTCTGCATTTGAGAATTGGAACGCGTGGGTGAGCCCAGCGTTGGGAAATTTGAACGCGCAGGTGAGCATCGCGTTTGGAAGCTGAATCAACTCGAACGCGAGGGTCGAGTTTGGGCGGGCTGATGGCCTCGAATCCCGTCCGTTAGGATTTGACAGCTCATAGCTGTCTATAAATAGACCGCTAGGGGTCAAATCAAGAGTCATTTGACTCTTCTTGAAAATTTAACGAAAAAGAAATTTCGTTTTCATCTCCGGCGAAAACTATTCTTCTTCTCCGACGAGATTCAATGGCACCAAAGAAGTCCTCCAAGTCCGACGTCGCTTCCAAGCCTGATGCCGCTACGGTTCGGGGATCTGCACCGTCGGTGCCGACCGGCGGCGCCGCTGCTCAGGCGAATGTGACGCCCCAGCTTCCTTTGATCGGTGGTGAGTACGACCTTCGTGGTCATTAAACTTGCTCCGGCAAGTTCTGATCTTGAAATTAACGAGGAAACTCGTTCCCATAACGCGGGGCTGGACCCCGTCGTTTAATCTTCTTGACGAGGGGTTTAACCTCCGCGTCTCAGATTTTTGACGCGAGGGTCGACCCACCCGTCTGAACTTTTCTGACGCGAGGCTCGACCTTCGCGTCTGAGATTGTCTGACGCGGGGTTCGACCTTCGCGTCTGAGATTGTTTGACGCGGGGTTCGACCTTCGCGTCTGAACTTGTTTGACGCGGGGTTCGACCTTCGCGTCTGAACTTGTTTGACGCGGGGTTCGACCTTCGCGTCTGAACTTGTTTGACGCGGGGTTCGACCTTCGCGTCTGAACTTGTTTGACGCGGGGTTCGACCTTCGCGTCTGAACTTGTTTGACGCGGGGTTCGACCTTCGCGTCTGAACTTGTTTGACGCGGGGTTCGACCTTCGCGTCTGAACTTGTTTGACGCGGGGTTCGACCTTCGCGTCTGAACTTGTTTGACGCGGGGTTCGACCTTCGCGTCTGAACTTGTTTGACGCGGGGTTCGACCTTCGCGTCTGAACTTGTCTGATTTTGAGTTGTCTAACTCTTTTCTTCTTTTTGTAGTGCGCCATACCAGCGAGCCTCTTCTTTTTCGCCACCACTTTGGACATGAAGGTGGTGCAGACATGAACATAACTTTCAGCTCGCGTTTAGAACTCCCGGTTTTCCGGATGAGGGAGAAGAGTCGCGTGGAACTGATCACCCAAGCTTCTCATGACACTCTCAGGACGTTGGTTTCGGACGCTCGACTTGAAAGCCCAAGCCGTAAGCCCATAACCAAACCTGGATATCTCTTCGGGGACTTTGTTGACTTCAACGCAAGCACTGCTTATGATGGGGGCTATAAGTGGCTGCGGAGAGTTGAGGACCGCAACCTTTTCTTGCCCAACATGGAGAGGATGTTCCCCCTATCTTATTTCCAATGCGCTTCCGTCCCGAGGCGTATGGATTGGCCCCTGGTTAAGGATCAAGATGGGGTTGCTCTAGGAGCTCTGACTTTCTATGGGGTTCGCCCCGTTGGTTATAATCGGCAGGTGACAGCTTTACGGCCGAGTTTATTTGCTAAGGAGTATCCCCTTGGCGAAGCACCCAGTCCGGCAAAGACCTTCGTTAAGAGATTCCTGGAAAAGAAGGGAGAGTTCCCTGCGCAAGGATTTAGAACTCCTGGCTGGGTTCATTCTCCAGCGGCTGGATGGTGGGCCCAGATGACCAAGTTAGTTGTATTTCTTTTGTTTTCATTGTGTATCGGTCTTATAAAAAGGCTATCTTTTTATTTCATTGTAACGATTGAAGTTGTAATGAATGCAGCAATGAATACAGCAACTTTTTCCGCAAACAGACTTTATCTGTAGGCATCAAAAATTGCCTATAGTTCTCCGCAACCGGTTCAGTGTTAACGAGCGACAATGGACGTCACCACCCAATCCACATGAGCCTAATCGACGTCGACGAACGACTGAAGTGAATCGACGAGTTACATGAGCGGATAGGACTTCGGAATCACGAAGACCCGGACCAATCGGGAAGCCCGGCACTGTTCACAAAAAGGACAACGCCCCTCGCGCCTCGACCACTCTACAGATAATCCAATCACCAGAGCGGATCGAACTCTTCGTCACGCATCCAACGCACCCGGAATCACTCAAATCCAAGTCCGGACGAAGAATCTACGGGGAAACAAACAAAATACACCTAAACGGAGTCCCGGCCAGTCGAAATACCCCGGGGTGTCTAGGAAAAGCCTAGACACCCCTAGGTGGCTCGGCCCGAGACACCCCAAGGGTGTCTCGGCCATGGCCGAGACACCCTAGGGTGTCTCGGCCAAGGCCGAGACACCAGGGGGTGTCCGCCCCCCCTAGACCCCCCCAGACCCCCTTGGTGTCTCGGCCTTGGCCGAGACACCCTAGGGTGTCTCGGCCAAGGCCGAGACACCAGGGGGTGTCCGCACCCCCTAGACCCCCCTAGACCCCCTACACTCTCTCATTTACCTATAAATAGCCCCCTTGGGCCTTGCTTTCAAGAGGCTGGAATTTTGGAGAGCTTGGCGAAGCCCTGCTGCAGTGAAGAGTGCCCGTGTGCTTCAACAAGAGGAGGAGAGGCCTTGATCAGAGCCTTCATCGCCCGTCAGATCCTTAGTATCGGCCTTAGCGTTGATACTAAGAAGAGCTATTACCTCGCTTTAGCCGAGGTATACGCTTATAGCTTCTAGATCTCACGCGGATCGACAAAGCTCTGCTTCTATATCCCTCCGCGGATAGACGAAGCTCTGTCCGATTTATCCGGATCAGAAAGTTTCTAGATCTCACGCGGATCAACGAAACTCTGTCCGATTTATCCGGACCAGATCTGAGTGCCCCCGGTGGTCCACGGATATCGACATCCCCGTCACAGGCAAAAGACCCACGCAAGCAAGAGATGACAAACAGCTCTTGCGTTTGTTTGAAAAGAGTTGTATTTCTTTTGTTTTCATTGTGTATCGGTCTTATAAAAAGGCTATCTTTTTATTTCATTGTAACGATTGAAGTTGTAATGAATGCAGCAATGAATACAGCAACTTTTTCCGCAAACAGCATCTAAATTTGATATCATTGCTAATGAAAATGTGAATCTTAAAAAAAACAATGAAAAATTAAAAATTGAAATTGCTAGTTTATCTCATGAGAAATAATGTCTTAGTAGAAGTAGAAAATATTAGAAATGAATTTAATTCTTTCAAAAATAATCATGAATGTTCTACTTCTAATAACAATGCATTTGTGCAAGTAAATGAGTTGAATCACATTAAGAATCGCATATCATCTTTAGATTCAACATTAAAAACATGCATTGTAAATAACAATAAGCTTATAGACTTGTGTGCAAAGTCCCATGTAAATTCTTCCAAGACCCCTACACACTATGCACACATGTATAACAAAATTTATAAGTGTTCTATTTGCGGCCAAAAAGGCCATCTTGCTAAGTTTTCTTATGATGCACAAAAATCCACCAAAACCTAGTTTTAGCACTTGTGCATCCCAACAAGCGTCATCACATCATACACATATATGTAGGCATCGAAAATTGCCTATAGGTCTCCACAAACGGTTCAGTGTTAAAGAACGACGATGAACGTCACTATCTGATCCACATGAGCCTAATCGACGTTGACGAACGACTGAAGTGAGTCGGCGAGCTACATGAGCGGATAGGATATCTGAAAAACGAAGACCCGGACCAATCGGGAACCCGGCAGTGTTCACAAAGAGGACAACGCCCTTCGCGCCTCGATCACTCTACAGATAATCCAACCACCAGAGCGGATCGAGCTCTTCGTCACGCATTCAACGCACCCGGAATCACTCAAATCCGAGTTCGGACGAAGAATCTACGGGGAAAACGATCAAATACACCTATGGACGTCTCGGAGTTCCGAAACACCCCCAGGGGTGTCTCAGAAAATCCGAGACACCCCAGGGGTGTCTCGGAAATTCCGAGACACCCCTATTCCGAGACACCCCTAGGGGTGTCTCGGAAATTCCGAGACACCCCAAGGGTGTCTCGGATTCTTGGAGACACCCCAAGGGTGTCTCAGATCTGTGGAGACACCCCAGGGGTGTCCTAGATCCGTGGAGACGCCCCAAGCCCCCATTTGCCTATAAATAGCAACCGTTGGGCTCATTTTTCAAGATCTGGATTTTTGGAGAGCCTTGGCGAAGCCTTGCTGTAGCAAACAGTAATCGAGCGCTTCAACCGAGGAGGAGAGGTCTACATCAGCCTTCATCACCCATTCTCATCTGATCCTTAGTATTAGCCTTTAGCGTTAATACTAAGAAGAGCTAATACCTCGCTTTAGCTGAGGTATACGCTTATAGCTTCTAGATCTCACGCGGATCGACGAAGCTCTGTCCGATATTTCTGGATTAGAAGTTTCTAGATCTCACGCGGATCGACGAAACTCTGTCCGATTTATCCGGAACGGATCTGATTGCCCCGGTGGTCCACGGATATCAACATCCCCGTCACAGGCCAAAGACCCACGCAAGCGAGACCGCACCAAAACGGGATCTCGTGTTTATTTTCGATAAAGTTGTAATCTTTGTTTTGTTGCATTCTTGTTGTAACGTTTAAAGTTGTAACAGATTCAAAAGCAATGAAAACAGCGACTTTCACCGAAAATAAGCTGGCGACCACAGTGGGAGCCAACGGCATCGCAACCGACGCCGTCGTGACGCAACCGGCATTCAAGATCCGGGTGAATGAAGAGGTCGAATACGAGTTCGACCAGCAGAAGTTTGAAGAGTACCTCTCTTCCTCCTCCTCCAGATCCACCTCTCCGAATAGGCGTGGGAAGAACCCATCTCCCAAAAGGGCTCGCGGGAACTCCAACTCCTCAATCCAAGATCCCGCCGTTGCTGCCGCTACACTTGCACCACACAACGTCCTTGCGTCGTTCAGTGTGGTCAAGGCTGTAGATCCAACCACCACAAAGGCGATTGATGATGCAACTCCAGCTCCATCGAAGAGGGCTCGCCAAAGACGGCGCCAACGCCTCGCCCTACAACAAGCCAAAGCTGCTGAATCATTGGATGGGATCCACTACAATGAGGATCTAAAATCCAGGTACCGCCGAGAGCAACAGCAAACAACCAACCTCCCCTCCAAAACAGAAGCGAGTGAGTGGATCCGCGTCAAGAGGAACCGCTCCACGCTCGAGGAGCGAATCAAGAAACGCCGCGCCTTGCTTGCGCATGCCCGAGCTCTGTTACAAAAGGCGGAGGGAATGCAGAGAGAAGAGGTGGTCAAGAGCCCGTCTACAAGCAAGTGGGTTTGGTTGCCAAAGCTAAAACCAGCGCCTCAAACACCAGTGGGTGGAGTTGCTGCCCGAGTTCCTTCAAAACCAGATCCGGCACCTTCAACGGAGCCAGGTATGAATGGGGATCATTCAAAACTCAGGGTTCCTTTGAAAGGTCGCCTCGATCCTCTACCGGAGAATCGAGGTAGAGTACCTATCAAGGAAAGACTGGGACCTTTGAAAGGTCCCCAAGTTACAAATCAAACTGGGGGTCGAATTAATCCCCCCAAGAAAGACAACAAAGGGGAAGCCCCTATCACCGACCGCATCGGATTGCGAGTCGAAATACAAGAGCCCGTTCAATTTTTATGTTCACAAAAACGTAAACTTGAACGGGCCACTTTTGAAAAAGTTAACAAAACATCCCATGCCCAAAGGGAAACACACTCATCTGAGGATGATGGTGTTTTACCGAGGAACACATGCCAACACTCTATAGGTTGCTCCAGTTATCAAGCTGATGAGTTGTACTATAAAGCTGGGGGTATGGGAAAATCTCGAAAGAAGTATGTGCAGGACATGGAGTCTCGCTGCCCGTGCGCCAACATAATCAAGGCAGTGCTATCAGAATGCTGCTGTGCTCAAACCCCAAGGAGAGTTTCGGTGTTCGACAGAATTTCCATCAGAACGTCTGAGACCAAGCCTAGGCGTTTCCAGCGAAGAAGAAGGGTAGTCAAAGACGGAGAATTCCCGAAGGTCACCATCAACATGGCCAGCAAAGGAGCATCGACAGGGGACAATCCCGAGTCAATTCCGCTGGTACCCTGGTATCTAACTCACCTACAGTCCGGAACCATTACACGAGGGACTTATGGTAGAATTCGGACGAGATCACCATCGGAAGACGAAGGATCAGATACCGGCTCCGCGATCGCTTCGGACAACACAGTATCTAGCGAGGGGCAACCCCGCGAAGTACTCATGATCAGCGCCGAACAGATGAACAAGATGCTTGAGGATGCCCTAGCTCGGCAGAAAGAGGCTTTCAAGTTCGAAATGGAGATGACCCTACAGCGGATGAGGGAGATGCACGACCAACAAATCGCAGCTCTGACAACTCATCAAGAGGAGCCCACTCGACCCAATCATCAGAACCAAGAAGAGAATGAACGGGAAGGGAATAATGTCATTATTCCCCCTGTCAACAACGACAACGGAAGTGGTCCTGTAGATGATAATGCCAAAGAAGACCACATTACCTCTCCCCAAAACCACTCGAAGATAGAAACGAGTGAGGACAAAAAGATGAAAGACTTGGGGAGCAAAATCAATGCATTGATGAATGCTCAAGAGGTAAAAAGGTCAGGTATACCGTGTCCATATCCAAGGGAGTGGGAATCAATTCCATATCCGGCAAAGTTCAATCTCATTAACTTTACGCCGTTTGATGGAAAGGGTTCCCCTACCCAACATTTAATATATTTCAAGTCTCACCTAGGAACAATCTCCGGCAACGAACCCTTGATGGTACGGTCATTCGTTGGCACTCTTCGCGGAGCGGCCTTCGATTGGTATCGTCGCCTCAAGCCGGGGAGCATCGGCAGTTGGGACGACATGGAAGACATGTTCTTGACGAACTTCTTTGATGATGACACTGAGGTCTCGATCAGCACTCTGTTTGAGGAGAAACAGAAAAATGGTGAGACAGTCGAAAACTTTGTGAAAAGGTTTCGAAATAAAGCAATGAATTGCAGGGACCCGGTCAGCGAAGATTTTATCCTCGAGACCTGTCACAACAATCTCACCTTGGATATCCTTGAATCTATGGGAACGGCGCCATCAAAGACCTGGAAGGACCTGAAGGTGCGAGGGGAAAGAGCCGAACGATTCATCAAAAGGAAGAAGGCGGAAAGGGGCCAAATACCAAATAACGCTCCGCAACCGAACTTCACCCCTAGGGGTAAAGGAAAAGCGCATGCGAACGCCGTGAACGCAAATCAAACGTTCGAGGTGCAAGCGCAACCGCAGCAGCAGCAGCAGCAAAAGGCACCTCAACAACCAAGGTGGCAACAACAAACCCCGAGGCCGAAAGCTTCGGAGCCAAAGTTCCCGAAAGTTTATTCATTCAGAGAGGACGAAGTTCCTGGGATCTTCAAATACCTCGTGGAGAATAATAAAATCAAATTGCCTCCAGTTCAGGATCAGGAAGATGCCAAGAGGATTAATGATCCGAAGTACTGTGCATTCCACAGAGCGGTGCACCACCCCACCAAGGTATGCTATGCTCTTAAGGACAAGATCCAGGCTCTCATCGACGTCGGAGTCATCACAATGAAGCAGCCGAAGGAGAAGAAAGTGGGTGCGAATGCAGTCACGATTGGCTTCGGCTCCTTTCCCGTGAACCAGTTCCAGCTTGAGCCGGTAATAAAAGCAGCAGTGAAGACGGTGAACGATGATCCTCACAAGCAGCGCCAGAAAGGACTCGTGCCACACACAGCCCCTAATGGCGAGATTCTTTGGGTTCATCCAGATCTGATCGGAGACGAACAGTGGACTGGGACCTCTTCCAAGAAGAAATCAAAAGGGAAAGGCAGATCTTGTTATGGGGTGTCCGCTATTCCAGGAAGAGACGATGAAGAAATCCCCGCCTTCCCGCTTTCTGAAGATGAACAGGAGGCCTTTGCAACTCGGAGTGGGAATGAGTACCACTACAAATACCCAGATGCTTCCGAGCAATTGGGTACCAAAACTCCCCCTTCCAAGACATTGTCAGAACTGGGTATTGTAGCAGTTCCCCCTACGCCTGTGGCCACGGAAAAAGTCCAGCAGAAGGAGAAGGGAAAAGAGCCTTTACGCCAAGAAGCCCAAAACCCGAGGCAGTCTCGATTCAATCATCCGATTGGAAGAGACAAACCGGGGAATGCGAGCTCTCCACCTCATTTCGACATCATGGCGCAATTAGCCAATATCCCGGCTAGGATAACCCTTTACGAGTTATTGCGCCTATCCAAGGATACAAGGAAAGCGCTGCAAGAGGCCTTGAGTGACTCTGAAGCTTTTCTAACTCGGATCAAGCCATCCCCTGAAGGGCCAGAGCCATCAGCTCAGCATTGCAACCTAGCGGCGCATCATTTCCCATGCATCTCCTTCACTAAAGAGGATATGCAAACAAAGAACTCGAAGCATGATCGGCCCTTGTACTTCACCGGGCACATTGGCTCCAGCATGGTCAACCGGATCCAAGTTGATCCGGGTTCCGCTGTTAGCATAATGCCATTCCGATTGATGCATCATCTCGGAATCCCGACGAGTAAATTAGCCTCCACTGGCACTACGATTTATGGATTCAACACCAGCGGGTAGTCAGGGCTCGACAGCTTCTATCCCGAGAAGATAATTACCGGGTTTTCTGCTGTGCTCCTAACTTTGACGGGGCTGATGTTAAGGATGCTCGTTTCATGGATTTGCTTTTTGAAGGCTCGTCTTCTTTGGAAGAGGGTACCTTCAGCTGGCTTCTTATGATCAGGTTGGGCTACCTGGTCTATCGCTCACGGGAGAAGTGCGTAATCGAGTCTTACATGCCTTCTCGGTTTGCCAGACAGTTTGGATATGACCAACTCTATGTTGGCAATCCTATCCCGGCGTTAGCTCAGATTGGGAATTTATACGAAGGAGCTCGCGCATGGTACTTTTTCTCCGCCGGGGGAACCCATGCGCAATTCACTTTACCCCATTCACCACCCGGCTGCTCTGCTGTTATGGATTTCCGCCAGTGGTTTGTTGAAGCTTCATGTATAAACGAGATTCGGGAATTGTATCGTTCACGGAGCGGTTCTGCGAGTACTCGTCTACCAGGGATGGAAGAATACCTATCTTGTGAACAGGAAGCGACCGGAGCCGTTGAAGCTCCTAAAGATTTGTTCACCGTAGAACCTTCTGAAGAAGAGGTTCCTACGGGAATTGAAGAGGGAGAGCCAATTGATGATTCTCCCGAAGAAAAGACAACTGAGACGATTCCTGCAGAAGAGTCCGTTCTTACACCTCGTTCTCTAGGATCGGGTAAGAAAGCTCTTTCTGCTGCTGAGCAAAGCGAGTATGACAGGAGAATCCGTAAGCGGATACCTGTCATAGCCAAGAATTCCAAGAGGGCCAAATTAATGGGGGATGCGATGAAGTCTGCGCTCGTTGAGCGTTCTACTGACGGAGAGGACGAAATGCCCCAATCGATCCCCTCAGTTCCTGAAGACGATGGGGCTGAAGAGGGTCCTTCTTCTGAAGTTGCTCCAACACCTGTTCAGGATGATCATACGGATCCAATCTATCCAACTCTTCCTCCTCCACGCTCAGGAGCTCTGAAGAAATCAATTGATGAACTGGAACGTTGGATGCAAACAATTATTGGTATGATCAGTGTTGAGGGGGCTTCTCTTGAAGACTGTAAATCCATCTTGAGCCAATGTTTGGACGACATCAAGGCCAAAGGGGATGCATCCTGGACTGAGCACTGCCAGGGTGGGATCACTCTTTTGATGGCAGAATTGACAGCTTTCAGGGAGTTACAGCGCGCCAATTTAGATTCTGAAGTGGAGCCGGCTCTTTCCTTGGCGATAATCTCGAGAGCGCATCACCCAGGGAATCTTCGCAAGGAACTATCTGATAAAATAGCCCGTATATCAACTTTAAGGAAGCGACACTCTAAAGCATATGCTAAAATCAAACGTGTTGCTTCTGATATTCGTGATATTGAAGAGACTATCGCTCGATTAGAGGCCGAGTTGGACCAGAAGAAAGCTCAATTGGCCCACTATGAGGATGTCAGAAAAGAGCTTGAGCATAAAAGTGGCCAAATTTATACGAAATTTTGCCGTACACTCCACGCAGCTGAGCAGACTCGTAAGGACATTGTTGCTACTCTTCCTATTGAAGCAGAACTCAGAAAGGAGATCGAGGAACAAGTTCGAGCGGCTCACCGGGAGAAACTCTCTGCCTTCAAGTCTAGGCTAAAAACCCTCAAGTTAATGAAGCCTGATGTTTAGCTCTTGACCTGTTTTTGATTAAGGAATTTTGTATCTTTTTCATTTTGTGTTTATGCAAACAAAGAACTCGAAGCATGATCGGCCCTTGTACTTCACCGGGCACATTGGCTCCAGCATGGTCAACCGGATCCAAGTTGATCCGGGTTCCGCTGTTAGCATAATGCCATTCCGATTGATGCATCATCTCGGAATCCCGACGAGTAAATTAGCCTCCACTGGCACTACGATTTATGGATTCAACACCAGCGGGTCTAGACCCTTGGGGAAGATCCGAATCAAGTGCCAGATCGGAGATTTAAAATCAGAAGTTACTTGCTATGTAATTGATGCAGAAACGTCCTATAATTTGCTGTTGGGTCGACCTTGGATCCACGGTAACCTTATAGTTCCGTCAACTCTGCATCAATGCCTCAAGTACATAGACTCGAATAATGAAGTCAAGACGGTGGTCGCGGATAAGCAACCGTTTAAGGGATTGGAAAACTATTTCACCGATTCCCTTCTATACGGCGCTGAATCCGATACTGAATCACCGGCCCAAGGAACGGACAGCGGAGATGAAGCTGATACCGAAACTGGGCTTGATTACGATGGTGGTTTTGTACTTAATGACATTGTACCCATTGTAATCAATCTTGATGATGAAGAATCATCGGAGAATAGTTGTAATTGGCAACTTGCTGAAGAACTATCAATAAACGATGATTTAGAGTATTCGATGTGTCTTGATGAGGTCACCAAAAAGCTTTATGATGACCCTGATTTATGTATGCCTCTTCAATCGTTTTGCATGATGAAAAAGCAGGTACAAGATCCATGCGGAGCAACACTTGTTATCCCCACGGGAACATGGAGTGGAAAAGAAGTCGTCTACGGCAAAGGAAAAGAAGCTCCGATACCCGATCACTTCTTAGAAGAAGAAGAAGATGAAGATAAACCTGCCCCTCATCTATTCAGATATGACGCAAAAGCGCGCGATATGATGGAAAGGTATGAGTATGACTTCAAACTCGGAGAAGGCCTCTTCTTTGGTCGAGGTCCACGAGTTCCACCTCGAATGGCCTATGTACCGAAGGGAAAACCCGATGATTATTATCGCCATAAAAGAGGTCTCGGTTATGTCTCCTCATCCGACGATGAATGTTGCTGGCAAATCATCGATCAAATTGCTAACAAAGCTAGAAACGGAGGCTCATCCGATTCCTCAGCTTGGGATTCCGATTCTAGTATCGGCGAAATGTTCAAGAAGATGATGTCGAACATGGTTACGGTCGATCCTACCACCATAGAGGAAGACGACCAAATGCCGACATGGGAAGATCCTTGGGTTCATCACCTAAACATGCAGTATGGTGATAGGTTCGAGCAAAGAGAGCCTCCTACCGAAGATCAAGTACTCCAGGTGAATATGGGAACTGAGGAAAATCCTAAACCGATATTCATTAGCGACAGTCTCCTACCCGATGAGAAAGAAGAGTTAATCTCTCTTATCAGGGAGTACATCGACGTGTTCGCCTGGAATTATGAAGACATGCCAGGGCTCGACCCGAACGTAGCGGTGCATCGTCTCAACATCAAGACAGATGTCAAACCTGTCAAACAACAACAAAGACGGTTTCGTCCGCAAATGATGGAGGCGATTGAATCCGAAGTCAAGAAGCTTATGGACTCGGGCTTCATTAGAGAGGAACAACATCCAGAATGGCTTGCCAACATCGTCCCGGTCCTTAAGAAAAACGGGAAGATCAGGGTCTGTATCGACTTTAGAGACCTCAATACTGCTTGCCCAAAGGATGATTTTCCCCTCCCCATCACGGATGTTATCATCGACAATACGTGTGGGTTCGAGAGGATGTCTTTCATGGATGGTTTCTCTGGTTATAACCAGATAAAGATGCATCCAGACGATGAAAAGCATACCGCATTCAGAACGCCTCTCGGCGTCTTCTGCTACACGGTTATGCCCTTCGGCTTAAAGAACGCAGGTGCTACATATCAACGAGCTATGTCAAAGATCTTTCAGGATCATCTCCGAAAGACTGTTGAATGCTACGTAGATGATCTGGTCGTGAAAAGTCGTGATAAAAAGGATCACATCAAAGACTTAAAGACCATGTTCGACTTAATGCGAGCCCATCAGTTGAAGATGAATCCTACCAAGTCTTTCCTCGGAATGTCGAGTGGAAAATTCCTGGGATTCGTCGTCACCACCAAAGGTATCCACATCGATCCTGATAAGGTAAAGGCGATCAATGAATTGCAACCTCCGAGGAACCTCAGGGAGCTCAGAGGATTACAAGGATGATTGGCTTACATCCGTCGGTTCATTTCGAACCTCTCAGGAAAATGCCAACCACTCTCCAGACTTGCAAAGAAGGGCGTGTCCTTTGTATGGGATGACGCTTGTCAAAAGGCATTCGAGAGTATTAAATAATATCTCTCGAAGCCTCCTGTACTCGTTGCACCGAAATCGGGCAAACCGTTCTTGATTTATGTCAAGGCGATGAGCCACTCATTAAGTGCATTACTTGCACAAGATGACGATAACGGTCACGAGCAGGCAGTGTATTACTTGAGCCGAACCATGGTGGGCGCCGAGTCTCGATATCCTATGATTGAGAGAGAATGCCTCGCCTTGGTGTTCGCCATTCAGAAGATGCGACATTATCTGGTCGGGCAGACCATTTACGTCATCTCTAAAGTTAATCCGGTTCGAGTATTCATGACTCAACCCGCTTCCATGAGCTGGCGATTAGCAAAATGGGCCTTACTCCTGTCCCAATACGACTTGCATTTCAAGCAACAGAAGTCGGTCAAAGGACAGGCCATATGCGATCTCCTCGCAGATAATCCAACGACGGATACCGCCGAAATATATCCCGATGAGGCCCACGAAGTCAACGCAACTTCTCACCAACAAATATGGCGCTTATACTTCGATGGCGCTTCACGGGCAACTAATGTTGCAAGTGCTCCTGGAAGTTCTAAAATCTCCTCCGGAGTTGGAGTAGTTTTAGTTTCCCCAGGAAAACATGTGATGCCTCGCGCCTACTCGCTAACCGGGCCATGCTCGAATAATGTAGCGGAGTATAACGCGTTGATTATTGGACTCAACTTCGCTAAGGAGCTGGGGGTTGAGTATCTCGAAGCCTTCGGCGATTCTCAACTGATAGTCAAGCAGGTTCAAGGAGAATATGAAGTTCGAAGCCAAGATCTCATTCCATACCATAAGATGGCAGTGGAGATAGCGGAATCATTTGAAGGATTCTTCATCGAACATATTCCACGGCTACAGAATACCTATGCAGATGCGTTGGCCGCATTGGCCGTGTCACTAGCGCAGCCTCCCGAAACAGAGCAATTTGTTACGGTAAGAACTCACCAACTCCTAGTGCCGCTTTACAGTGAAGATGCCGAGGAAGAAGAAGTTCAAGAGGTACACGCTACTCAAATCGAGTTCGAACCACGAGATTGGCGTTTCCCCATCATCGACTACGTCCTGCATGGAATCTTGCCAGAAGATGTGAAGGAAAGAGAGTCAATCCGGCGAAGAGCACCCAGATTCTACTACAATACAGAGAATCGAACGCTATACCGCAGGGGGTATGATGGGCTGCTATTGCGCTGCCTATCAACCAAAGAAGCTGAAGAGGTCCTTAGGGAAGCGCACGAAGGAGAGTGTGGCGCACACCAACCTGGTCCTAAGCTTTATGACCGCATCAGAAGAATGGGGTATTTCTGGCCTTCCATGATGAGTGATGCAACTACGTATGCCCGAAAGTGTGACGCATGTCAAATACACGGGAATTATGTACACCAACCTCCGGAGCACCTGCATCCGTCGGTTACGTCATGGCCGTTCGAGACTTGGGGAATGGACATTGTTGGTCCTATAAATCCCCCTTCGATCAAAGGCGACCGGTTCATCCTGGCGATTACCGATTACTTCTCCAAATGGGCTGAAGCAATTCCACTCAGAGAAGTTAAGACGAGCAACGTCATTGGATTCATCAAGCACCACATCATTTACAGGCATGGTGTTCCAAGACGAATCATACATGACAATGGTCCTCAGTTTGTCAGCAACGCCTTCATAAGGTTCTGCGAAAAATTCAAAATTCAGGACATCTCATCAACGGCTTATAATCCCACAGCAAATGGATTAGCTGAAGCCTTCAACAAGACTATCATAAAACTTTTGTCAAAGCTTGTGAAAAGTAACAAGCGAGATTGGGATGACAAGCTCGGTGCAGCACTATGGGCCTATCGTACCACGGTACGTACACCAACCGGTGCAACCCCGTATTCATTAGTATATGGATGTGAAGCCGTTCTCCCTTTGGAAGTTCAAATTCCATCTCTTCGGATCGCCCTTACAACCCAAATGACGACCGAAGAACAGCATCAAAAGCGCCTCGAAGAACTCGAGATGCTCGATGAAAAGCGCCTGGAGGCTCAACAGCATATCGAGTTCTACCAAGCCAGAATTTCTCGAGCCTTCGACAAAAAGGTTCGACAAAGGAGTTTTAAGGAAGGGGATTTGGTCTTAACTGAAAGACATCCTATGAACCTGAGCTCCAAGAAGAAGGGCAAGTTCGAGCCCAAATGGGAAGGACCGTTCGTAGTAGAAACAGTCTACTCAAACGGCGCCTATCGCCTAGTCACCAAAGATGGTGATCGGCTGATGATGCCAATAAATGGCAAATTCCTGAAGAGGTACTATCCTTAGCACCTTTCAGAAGGAGCTGATGTATCGGGAAGTTCCCGGAAGAATACCACATTGGGGTATTCTTAGGGATAACCTGGTCGGTATAAGAGAGATGAACAAGAAGTCCACATTCGAACCCCGAATGTTCTAGTTTGTCAGACTCTAACCCTCATCAGATGAGATCCAATCATTCGAGGGATTAATTTTCCCTCACAAAACTTTCATTGGTGTTCGATTACTCATAGTCTTCGCCACACATTCCTCACTCGGTCAAACCTTACGACAGTTAGGACCAAAGCCAAAGTCCCCTCTCGATTCCTTCAACGAACGAGAGGTCCACAAATCGGGCGGTCAAACTTTCACGTAGTTGTGATCGTTCCAAATTTCCCACTTGGTCAAACCTTACGACAGTTAGGACCAAAGCCAAAGTCCCCTCTCGATTCCTTCAATGAACGAGAGGTCCACTTTCAAACTCCCGAATGACCAAACCTTACGACAGTTAGGGTCATCTCGAACCCTCGCTTAGTCACAACTTACCCTGGTCGAGACTAAGACCGAGTCATCTTTTGTTCAAATGACCAAACCTTACGACAGTTAGGGTCGTTTGAACTTTCCGATTCTCGGAGTGGAGATCCCACTTCTAGTTTCATCCTGCGGATTCTGGAGGTGGAGATCCCACCTCGAGTTTCCCTCTTTTGCTGGAGATAGAATATAAAATTCTTCCTCTCCAGTTCTGAAGATAGAATATAAAATTCTTCCTCTTCAGAGTCAAATGACCAAACCTTACGACAGTTAGGGTCGTTTGAGCCTTTCGGATTCTGGGGGTGTGCCACCTCGAGTTTCCTTTCCAGCTGAAGATAGAATATAAAATTCTTCCTCTTCAGAGTCAAATGACCAAACCTTACGACAGTTAGGGTCGTTTGAGCCTTTCGGATTCTGGGGGTGTGCCACCTCGAGTTTCCTTTCCACCGGGAGATAGAATATAAAATTCTTCCTCTCCTCGGACCTTTCCGATGCTCGGAGTGGCGACCCCACTCCCAGTTCATCATTCCGGGTGCTCGGAGTGGAGATCCCATTCCCAGTTCATCCTTCCAGATACTGGGGGTGGGGAATCCCACCTCAAGTTTCCTTTCCAGCGGGAGATAGAATATAAAATTCTTCCTCTCCTCGGACCTTTCCGATGCTCGGAGTGGCGACCCCACTCCCAGTTCATCATTCCGGGTGCTCGGAGTGGAGATCCCATTCCCAGTTCATCCTTCCAGATACTGGGGGTGGGGAATCCCACCTCAAGTTTCCTTTCCAGCGGGAGATAGAATATAAAATTCTTCCTCTCCTATTTTGACACAACTTTCAACTTCCAATCCGCGCACTTGGTGCGTGGGGAATTTTATCCCGAATCCTAAGTAGGGATAAGTCAACACCTAACACGTGTTGCCGGGTAGCCTATTCCCGTAACAAGGGCAAAGTCTACGTATTCGAAGTCGTAGCAGCCATCGATGCAGGCATCGATGCCTGCCCTTCTCCTTTTGCTGTCCGCAGAGTTCCTCTTCTATTGGCTTTTGGACTTGGATTTTGGGCTTTTGCTTGGGCTTTTGGGCTTCTTGATTTCTTCATGTATTTATTTTGGGCTTTGGCATTTCTTGGGCTTTTCTTCTTTTTCTTAGCTTGGGCTTTTGGATAATTTGGATATTGATTTTCCAATTGGCTTCATTTCTTCATTTAATCATGGGCTTTTTGTTGAGAGATGGGAATTTGAGATTTATTCATCATTAACCTGCAATTAACAGATAAAAGCAATTATTAGTGGTATATTTATTCATATAAAATAGATAATGAGGGTATAAAAATTGTAATAAAATGTGATTATCAGTATATAAATAAATATATTTGTTTTATATTTATATAAACTTGAAAACTATAAAACTAAAACGTGTATGTGTATATATGATTGAGCTTAAAGTATCTACACTCATAGTATAAACCCTAAACTAATTTACACAAACTTGATTGATCTTTAATGAGCTTGTCTTGGATACGGATGAAGCTTGATATTGAATATGACTTGAAGTGCAAATGGATTCATACTGACTATTTCTGCTAATCTCCATTTGATATGATCGTTAT
>NW_017972797.1:56334-57460 GCF_001876935.1 Asparagus officinalis | reverse complement strand
AGGTGTTTTGCCCTTACCACGAGAAGCGAAGTTTGAGTTGAGCGGATTACCCGTCGGTCGGCTCCTTTTGGTTTTCTTCCTTCGGAGGAAGCGTTCGGCTTGTTCACCGCGCACCTTCAAGTCTTTCCAAGTGTCAGACGGTGCTGTTCCCATTGCTTCCAACACGTCCAGTACAAGGTTGTTGTGGCAAGTCTGGAGAATGAACTCCTCAGTGATCGGGTCCCGACAGTTCATCGCTTTGTTTCGGAACCTTTTGACGAAGGTGTCGACTAACTCCCCGTCCTTCTGCTTCTTATCGAGCAATGATCCGATAGATATCTCGGTGTCATCGTCGAAGAAATTGGTGAGGAACATGGTCTCCATATCGTCCCAGCTGTTCACGCTACCTGGCTTGAGGCGGCGATACCAATCGAAGGCGGCTCCGCGAAGAGTGCCGACGAATGACCCAAGTGCGATTTGAAGTAAATCAAATGCTGAGTGGGTGAACCCTTCCCATCAAACGGCGTGAAGTTGATCAGACTGAACTTCGTCGGATAGGGGATCGATTCCCATTCTCGTGGGTATGGACAAGGAATGCCCGTCTTTTTGGTCTCTTGAGCGGAAATCAACGTATTGATTTTGCTCTCGAGGTTTTTAATTTTTAGGCTTTCACCTGTGTCTTCGCTAGCATTTTCGTTACCACCCCCTGCGTTGACGGGAGGATTATTGGCATTATGAGCTTCATTTGTATCCTCATCCTCATCTTCCTGATTAACCCACCCCCTGCGTTGACGGGAGGATTATTGGCATTATGAGCTTCATTTGTATCCTCATCTTCCTGATGAACTTGGTTACGACGACTTGGTTCGCCTTGCTGGTTCGTCAATGCTTGGATTTGTTAGTCATGCATTTCTCTCATGTTCTGCATGGCCATCTGCATTTCGACCCTGAAGCTCTCCTGTTGCTTAGCCAAGGCGTCTTCTAGCATCTTGGCCACTTGTTCCGCGCTTATCATGAATGACTCGCGGGGTTGTCCCTCGCTGGACACTGTATTGTCCGATGCGACAGCAGAGCAGGAATCCGATTCTTCATCTTCTGACGGTAATCTTGTCCGAACCCTACCATAAGTTCCTCGTACGATGGCTCC
>NW_017972797.1:34247-38316 GCF_001876935.1 Asparagus officinalis | reverse complement strand
GTTAGGTGTTGACTTTAGGATTTTTGGCTAACCCCCAGCCTTCAACGGATTTGGTTAGCCTTTACCGACTACCGTTTGAGTCGGGCTAGCATGCGGATTGTTCAAGTCCGTTCCGCATGTAACGTTGTGCTAAGAGAATGAATTCTCTGAGACTTTGTGCTATGATGTCGAATACATAGGCTTTACCATTTGTTACGGGAATAGGCTACCCGGCAACGTGTATTAGACGCTGACTTATCCCTATTTAGGCTTCGGGATAAAAGTCCCCAGAGTCAGGTTCTGGTGTCTTTTTGTTCGGAGAAAGACTAAACCGGCGACGCGTGTCAGGCGTCGGCATATCCTTTCTTAGGATTCAGGATGAAATTCCCCATGCGTGTAAGGTACGGATTTTGGTGTTATTAATAACGACCTGCCACAATGTTGAATATGTGGACGGGTGTTCTTTTTAACAGTTAAGAACTAACCAGCTACGGCGGGTCAGGCGCAGACTTATCCCTGCTTAGGATTCGAGATAAACTTCCCAGGATGAATCTTAGATTGATAAATTTCGGAATAGATCGATGCGGGAAAGGCAGAATTTTATATTCTATTTCCCGGTCTTCTTTTAGGGTGAAGGCGAACCCGAAAACAAGGAAGGAAGAATTTTATATTCTATTCCCTGATCCTGGAAAGGAAGAATTTTATATTCTATTTCCAGCGAGGAAGAAACTAGAAGTGGGGTGTCCACTCCGAGAATCTGGAAAATTTAGATAAACTTGCCTTTTATAGGATGAGTTATCTAAACTGAAAATGGGTTCTTCGTTTATCGAAGTGGAACTTTCAACTCCGGTTATAACCATGAACAAGGTTTAACCAAAGAGAAAAAGGGAAGGAGTTCTTTCGTTTATCGAAAAGGGACTCCGAACTGAAAGTGGACCTCTTGCTTTTGAAAAAGGTGGTGTCTTCTCTTGGGGTAAAGACGAACCCGAAATGGGAGAGAAAGAATTTTATATTCTATCTTCCAACACTGAAGAGGAAGAATTTTATATTCTATCTCCAGTTGGAAAGGAGATTCGAGGTGGGATCTCCACCCCCAGAATCCGAAAAGGTGAAACTAAGAGTGAGATCTCCACTCCGAGTATCGAAAAGATTCGGATAACCCTAACTGTCGGAAGGTTTGATTACCGAACTAAAGATGAATTTCTCGTTTATCGAGAGTGAATTATGGTTTTGACCCTAACTGTAGGAAGGTTTGGCCAAATGGGAGTTTGAGGTGACCCTAACTGTAGGAAGGTTTGATCACTCGATTTGAAAGTGGACCTCTCGTTCATTGGAGGAATCGAGAGGGGATTTTGACTGTGGTCCTAACTGTAAGAAGGTTTGACCAATTGGGAGGTTTGAGACGATCCTAACTGTAGGAAGGTTTGATCGCTCGATTTGTGGACCTCTCGTTCATTGGGGGAATCGAGAGGGGGGTTTTGGTTGTGGTCCTAACTGTAGAAAGGTTTGACCAGGTGACAGATCAAGATTTATTATATCCGGACTCTAACTATGAAAGTGTTGAGTGCACGAACATAGTGTAAGTTTGATTGGATTAAACTTGATCGAATTTGGTGGTCCCACCGTCAATTAGTCTGATCGGTGAGAGATTTAGTGTTCATCACTTTGTTCATATCGATCGGGTTATCCCTAAGAATATTAACATTCTTTTGGGAACTTCCCGTTACACGAATTATCCACCCCCAACTTTCTTGCAAAACTGGGTGTAACGAGGAGTACGTTATCCTCAATCGCATGTTCAGGTTATGAACTGGTTCGGACATTATTATCAGTTACCTAACCGGGTTATCCTTAAGAATATTAGCGTAATATTCTCCAGGAACTTCCCGTCAAAAGTGGGAAACAATTTAGACTCATATACCTATTGGAGTATGCAGAGAGCAGTTTAACCTCTTGCACCCGTTGGAGGATTGAGAAACAGTTTATACTCGTATACTCTTTGGAGTTTTAAGAAGCAGTTTATACTCTTATACTTATCGGAGTGATGTCATTCTCAACTAGCTTACTCTAGCGTTATGACGCCGGCTTCAACCAAGGTTTGGATGCTATTCTTAAGAGCAAAGCACTCCTTGGTGTGATGAACGACCCTCCTATGGTATGCGCTTCAATCAAGGTCTGAATGCTATTCTTGAGAGTGAAGCAATCCTTGGTGGGATGAAGGACCCTCCTGTGGTAAGCACAGTACTTTGGATCCGTCGTGTTGTCAGCTTCCTCCTGATTTGTGATAGGTGGTAGCTTGATATTATTACTTTCAATGAGGGATTCGAAGATGGCTGGAACGTCCTCGTCCTTGAAAGAGTACTCTTTTTGGAGTCTCGGACCCGAAGTCTTTTGATGCCTTCGGGATTGCTGTTGTGACGTTTGATTAGCACCATCAGCAGCTGCAGGTGCCTTGCCTTTACCATGAGAGGCGAAGTTTGAGTTCAGCGGATTAACCGTCGGTCGGTTCCTCTCGGCCTTCTTCCTTCGGAGCAAGCGTTCGGCTTGTTCACCGCGCCCCTTCAAGTCTTTCCAAGTGCTGTTCCCATTGCTTCCAACACGTCCAGTGCAAGGTTGTTGTGGCAAGTCTGGAGAATGAACTCCTCAGTGATCGGGTCCCGGCAATTCATCGCCTTGTTCCGGAATCTTTTGACGAAGGTGTCGACTAACTCCCCGTCCTTCTGCTTCTCATCGAGCAATGATCCGATAGATATCTCGGTGTCATCGTCGAAGAAATTGGTGAGGAACATGGTCTCCATATCGTCCCAGCTGTTCACGCTACCTGGCTTGAGGCGGCGATACCAATCGAAGGCGGCTCCGCGAAGAGTGCCGACGAATGACCACACCATCAGAGGCTCATTGCCGGAAATTACCCCCATGTGTGATTTGAAATAAATCACATGCTGAGTGGGTGAACCCTTCCCATCAAACGGCGTGAAGTTGATCAGACTGAACTTCGTCGGATAGGGGATCGATTCCCATTCTCGTGGGTATGGACAAGGAATGCCCGTCTTTTTGGTCTCTTGAGCGGAAATCAACGTATTGATTTTGCTCTCGAGGTTTTTAATTTTCAGGCTTTCACCTGTGTCTTCGCTAGCATTTTCGTTACCACCCCCTGCGTTGACGGGAGGATTATTAGCATTATGAGCTTCATTTGTATCCGACGACTTGGTTCGCCTTGCTGGTTCGTCAGTGCTTGGATCTGTTGGTCATGCATCTCTCTCATGTTCTGCATGGCCATCTGCATTTCGAACCTGAAGCTCTCCTGTTGCTTAGCCAAGGCGTCTTCTAGCATCTTGGCCACTTGTTCCGCGCTTATCATGAATGACTTGCGGGGTTGTCCCTCGCTGGATACTGTATTGTCTGATGCGACAGCAGAGCAGGAATCCGATTCTTCATCTTCCGAAGGCAATCTTGTCCGAACCCTACCATAAGTTCCTTGTATGATGGCTCTGGACTGCAGACGGGTCATCCGCCAGGGTACTTCCAGAATCGACTCGGGATTATTCTGTGTCGACGTCCTTTTGCTGGTCATATTGGCGGTGACCTTCGGAAATTCTCCATCTTCAACCACCGTTCTTCTTTGCCGGAAGCGCCTAGACTTTGGTCTTGGCGTTTCGGTACTAAGCCTTTCGAACACTGAAATTCGCTCGGGGACTACCTTGATGCAGTTGCACTCAGACAGTACTGCCCGAATGAGCTTTGAACAAGGGCACTGAGTTTCTAGCCTTCGAGGACTTCTCTTTCTGGCTTTGCTCGTACCCCCAGCACGATAGTACAGCTCTTCCGTTTGAAAGTCGGAGCAACCTATCGTGTGTTGGCACGATTTCTCAGGTATAACGTAATCATCATCAGACGATAACATTTCCTTCTGAGAGCGAATTACCTTCTTCGGGCTTTCGAGAGTCACGCGTCTCGAAACGCGCCTTTGTGGGCGTGAATCCTCAACGGGCTCCTGGACTTCGATGCGCAAATTAGCACGCGAAGCTACCGTGAACTCCTTGTCATGTTGAAGGTGGCGGCGACCCCCAGCATGTTGAGTCGTTCGGGG
>NW_017972797.1:13049-33574 GCF_001876935.1 Asparagus officinalis | reverse complement strand
GTGGCGTGTGTGCGCGCGCACGCATGTGTGGTAGAACCGCAAAGCCCACAAAACCCAAAACACTATTCAAAGCCCAATAAGGAGAGAACCATTATATACCCTTTACTATTCATCTCATTTTCCGATGTGGGACTATTCACAAAGGCAAAATTGCCTTTTCATGAATAAGTTTCCAACAGAAAATGTGTAGGAACGCACCAACAACGATCAGGGGTTATTGCCTAGAGTGTACTATCGAACTCAGATAGGTGCCTGATGTAGGCATCAGGTTGGCTAAGATGTTGATCTATAGACTTAGTAGTGAGCGGATGGGGCTTTATTATCACCAATGCTGATGATGATTTTCAATGAATGCTTCCTTCTGTATGAGCAGAGTGCAAGGTCGTTCTACCAAGGAATGTCCTTGAAGCAAAAGCAGCTTGTATCTGACTGTTGATCAGGGAAAATATCATTTTGACGATGTTGGTAAAGAGTTTAGAGTACAAGTTGATAGTTGAATTTGCCACTTGAAGTGGACTGTAGAACTTGGTCGCTAATCACCTCAGGAAAAATGTACTATTGAACTTCCTGATAGAGGCATAATAAACATGCGTTAAAGTTACAAGAGGACAACTATCAAGTTATAATATAGTTATAATGTCGATCCCATAAAAGAAGATGTATAGGGAAAAATTCTAAATTGGATCCTAAAAATGTGTGTAGGTAAAAAGGAGTGTAAGTTTAGAGGTATAGAGAGTGTGTGATTATTTATAAATAAAAGAAAACTAGAACGATAGGAAAGAAAGAGAGTGAACAAATAAAATAAAAGAAAGAATAAACAAGGAAGGGAAATAAATAAAATAGAAAAGAACAAAATCAAGAAGAGAAAAAAAATAATAAAAAAGGAAAATCACAACAGGTAAAATATGGTGGAAATCAAATAGAGAAGATAGAAATTCAGAATTGAATCCATTGATTAATTTTAATTATGATTTATGAACTACTCACTTTTTATCATATTTTACTTTAGATTTACTAAGTATAGACTATCAAACAATTTAAGAAAAGCATAACCAAAGCAAAATTCTCATTCATGAAAAGAACAACAACTAGATAATAATTTTAGAATTTATAAGTATAGCCTATCAAACCACTCAAGATAAGAATACATCATCAAATTCTTTTTCTACCAATTAGTTCTCAAGTTGATTATTCTAAACATGATCATTTAAGCATAAGAGTGCAATCCACAAATCATAAAAAAATCAAACTAATTTCATACAATTCTAGAATTTCTATAAAATTTTAGCTACTCATTTTACAAAATAAAAATAAGAAAATAAAATCTAGACTAGAAAGCATAAAAGAAAATATCTAAATGACAAAAGAATAAAAACTAGCTACAAAAATAAGAATAAGGGAATAAAGAGCTAAACTTTAAGCATAAAGAAAATCTAATCAACAAAAATAAAAAATTATAAAAGCAAATCTACGCTATAAAAATTATAAGAAAATAAATTCTACAAACCATGAAAAAAATAAAAGATAAAATAATAAAAGAGAATGAAAGTAAATCTATATTACAAGGCATTAAATAAATCTAATCTACCAAAATAAAACTAAAAAATAAAATAAAATCCTAAACTATGAACTTATAAAACAAGAAAATAAAAGAAAAAACTAAAAACTTACATTACAAGGAGTTGGCCCTTTGAAAGCAAATCTTTATCTTCATCTTTATCAATAAATAAGAAGAAAATAATATTTAAATGATGGAAAAAAAATTTATTTATGAAAACTTAAAAAGTTTACAAATTGGAAAACCTAATTAAAAGTTCCCGTCTCCAAAAAAGAGTTTACAAAGTTTTTCACTCTAAAGCCCCTCATTCTCTACCCTTATTTATAGACTACTACAATCAACAAGAGCTATTGGATTAGTTTTGGGCTATAAGAAATAAATCTCAGCCATTAACTGATTCTATTGCGAACCAATTGGTTGGCTAATCGATTAGCTAATTGATTAATTAATCGATTAGGATCTCTTAAGCTTGTCACTCTAGATAGCATCATCTCGTTGAAATAGGCAATTCTCATATATAATACATTAGATTTCACTTTTCGGATTAGGAGATAATACATTTTCTTTGCTATTAATTATCCCAAATATGATTTTGTCTTGATTTCTATTCATATCAGATCCTTATTTCTTGCACTTCTATGGGCTGCTTGACTTAATCTTGGACTTCAGTAAAAGATTGAAAAATGAGATAGTTTAATTTCTTTTGGCTCTTATTCATTGATTTTTTTATTACTTATAAATTAAGATAAAAACTCTTTACTAGCAGATGTTTATTTAAATAAAATAAATAAATATATGCAATAATCATGTAATTATGTATCCATAACATTTACACAACGAACACAATATCAAAATATATTAATAACCATTATATCATTATGCTCATTAGAATAACCAAATATGATACAAAAACTATAAACCCAATATACATAAAGAATAAACATAATACAACTAGAAGTAGATTAAAGACATAAAAATATATGCAACAATTATGTAATTATGTATTCATAACATTTACACAACGAACACAATATCAAAATATATTAATAACCATTATATCATTATGCTCATTAGAATAACCAAATATGATACAAAAACTATAAACCCAATATACATAAAGAATAAACATAATACAACATATGAACTGTCATGTAATAATTTCCAAAATGGACATAATAGTTAACTAAAACAGTAATACCGAGACTTGTGTATATGAAAAATTAAAAAATACAAAAATCGAAACAATTAATGAATAGATAATAAAATACATTATCAAAGTAAAATATACACAACCAAACAAAAGAAAAATAACTAATAAACACAACAAAATATCTACAATGTGTAAAACCTGCAACTAAGCTATATAAACTTATAACACTTATTTCACATCCTAAAATAAACTATGAAACTTTTGATGAAACGTAAAAGAAATAACTATGTTAACTAATAAACATTATAACACAAATAAACAAATAACTAATAAATTAATAAAATTAAAGACAACATAAAAACACATACAAGAAAAATATATAACTTGATAAATAACCAAACAATAATGATAACAAAACGCGTACATGAAAGGTAAAATGTGACCAAAATTGTGTGGTAACACACACAGCAAACATGTATAAGTAATATGTACACTACGTAGGATTAATAAAACAGATGCAACACAAAATCAAAATAGCCACGCCATAACATCACTACTAACAAAAATTGTAGCAAAAACATAATAAATATGAAATTATAATAAGTATAGCAATACACAAATTGAACGTGAAAAACATGAGAAAGAATACACTTCATAAAATACGAAACCAACTAACTACAAAAATATTTCGACTAAATACGTAACCATAATACAATATGTAAAAACACAAATTCAAAGCTAAACAAACACACATATTTTAACAATATTTAATAACCATATATACAAACTATAAAGCCATAACACGACACACTCACACCGAAAAATAAAAACTCCTATTTAAAGAAAAATATAAGAATAAAACGATATTGATATAATATGATCTGTGAAAAAATACAAAAATAAGATAAACGAAATAGAAGAGTAACACGATGTAAAATAACACAAGTCAAAATAATAAAAAATTATCAATCTGACAAAGAAAAACATAATTGAAGGACTTAATGTATTCAAATAAGTAACGAACAAATTGACAGTATAAAACTTAAATAGATTAACACATACAAAAATCGTAGAATACACTGAAACATAAATGCTTACTAACGATACTGACACTCACAAACATACTACTAGATAAAGAAGTATAATATATAAAAATAAAAACTATGAAAAGTAAAATAGGTATATAAGCAAATAAAAACATAAGAAGAGCATAATTTCGTATAATAAAATACCAATATATTTTAGATAAACATGGTTACACAATTAATACTAGAAATAATGAATGACTATAAATCAATAAAATAACATCGTAAATATAGTAATCTACGTGGATACACTATAATGAAAAGAGAATAGTAATTATAAAAGAATGAAAAAAAGTAAAACACAACGCAAGTAACGGAAATAATGAATAGAGAATGATCAACAAACAATGACACAATAAAAGATATAAATATCTAAAAGTACCATAAAATAAATATTGAAAAATAACACGCGTATACAATGTATATTGTTACAATGACAAAACAATACATATCGAAAACGAAGCAAACAACAATAAATATGCAAATACACTATAAACAAACCATGAATAAATATTTTACATACTCACAAATGCTATTTAGAATAATCTTTATATTAATTATAAAAGGATAATAGTTAATGTAACAAAATAACTATATATTTAGCAACTCAACTCTAAACTTAACAATATAAATAATGTCTGAATATCAAAATAGAAATACGTCGCTCTAGAAATAACAAAACCAATGTAAACATACTAAAACAACCTAAACGAGATAAAATTGACTTATAAAAACTATATACTAAAAATGTAAAGGATAAGAATATACTGCATATGTAGAATATTAAAATCATGAATATATACTAAAAATGTAAAGGATAAGAATATACTGCATATGTAGAATATTAAAATCATGAATCTATTAAAGTATATCACGTAAAGGATAAGAATATACTGCATATGTAGAATATTAAAATCATGAATCTATTAAAGTATATCACTAAAATTATGAACAATGTACAATAATCTAAAACAAAAAGTAATTAATAGATGATATGACAGAAAAATGCACTCATACACAATTTAGATATGCTAACATATATTTAAACACAAGAAAATAATCTAAATATCAGATATGCTATGTGATGAATTTATGAAATCTGGAGCAATACAAAACACTTAATGATATGATTTGAACAATTGAAAATAAATAAGTAATGGTATATATTTTTCTTATGAAAACCACATAATATATCATTGTGTGTGATACATAAAATAATATAATAAATAATACAAAAATTAATACAATCAATGATATATAAGTCAAATCAAAGAAAATATAGTTGTAAAAATAATAATACATAAAATAATGACCGGTATGAGGATAAATGAGAGATACAATGAGAGGGTAATCGCGAAGCGATGGGACAAGAGCCGTGGAAAACTCCAGAGTCAAAGAGTGATTAGATAGGGACGAAACGAAATCTATCAAGAAAATAGTATAAGGGCTGAAGAATATCTTACGGATAAAATATGATATGCGTCTAAGTTGTCCACTATATTCTTACTAGTGAGGACTCGGGATCATAACCTGCATGGGCCACCACTAAAACCTGTCACGCCCCGCTTCCCAAAATACCCGGGGAATCAGAACGTGAACAAGCCCGTGACGTATTAGATCAATGAGAATAAATAAAAAAATAAACATTTCTCCTCAACCTAATACGCTAAGCGTCAAGAAATAAATATGATGCGAAGTCATAGGTCCTCGATCACAGATAACAAGAATATAATAGATAAACTCAGAATAAAAATATCATATCATAAATGGGATAACATCCGAGACATAATATTCGGGTCAACATGCCCTTATACAAAACTATCTGAATGAAATACTGAAGAATATAAAAATACACTGATCAAATAGAAAAGGAAAGCTACAAAAGAAACTAGGATCATCAACTAAGAAGATGTAGCTAAACTTCGGTCTATTCTTCAACTCTATCTGCAAGGCACTCCTGCTGAGAATCATCTGGCTCCTGGTGATCTCCCAGTTGGACCTGTTCTTCCTCTAAGTCTGACGTACACCAGAGAAAATAGGTATACGTCAGTGTGCATGGTACACGGCAAGACCCCATAAAACAAATAGAACGAACAAAAACCCAAGCGGAAAATGATACGATAACAGAAATGACAAAAGAAGGTGTAACTAGAAAACTGACAAAATCAACATGCAAATTCACTACTAAAACATGATAATCATAAGAATCCATAAATCAATCGGGTAATGAAGTCATGCAGCTAGTAATCAGAATAATCATCCAAGTGACAAGGTCATACAACTAGATAAAATTAATACTTAAAATCTACAAAAAGAGACGTAGTACGTCGAGCGAAATAATCCAAACAAGAAAACCCTCATGTATATACCATATATCTTAAATTGTAGATAATTAATTATTAACCCCGATCTATGTATGAAAAGAAAAACAACTAGCCTATATTTCACAAGAATCCATAATCATCTAATAATTGTTAGCCCTTATGTTTTGATGATGATTTACAACCACCATTATTGGTACTAATTGCTTGTTGGGTGATATTGTAGTTAATATATATATCAAGTTTGCTAGTACTACGAATGGAAGATTGGATGGAATATGAGCTACAACGATTATATCCAAAGGAGGAGGAGGCATAATGATGAAGCAATGTTTAATCAAGAACAATAAACGCAACGAGAAGCTTCATCAACTCAAAGCAATATCAAGACTCAAGAAATGTAATTCTATATGAGGATATTTGCTAGATTTTCTTCTCTCTAGTGCTAGAATGTAGGCAAGTAGTTGTAGATTTCATTTGAAGCTATTGGGATATCACACATACATTTTCATACTTATATTGAGCGTTTTGACAAAATATTATTTTTCACAAGTATGAGGACCTATTCGTAAAATTACTTTTCTAAACAGTTTGTTTTTAGTGTTAAAAATATTTTACAAAGTTACACAATTTTTAGAAATCAACCGAGTATTTTTACAGATTTTTAAAGAGTCAAAAACAGTTTTTAAAACATATATCTTTTGTGTCAATTTGCGGTCGACCGCTATGGTCGACTGCGCCTATGTTTTTATCTGAGTGGGCAGCAGAAACTTTCGCGGTCGACCGTGATGGTCAACCGTCAATCTGAAAATTTCCACGGTCGACCGTAAAAGTCTCTGGAAACTTTCTCAGATTCGAAAGTGGCTCGCGATCGACCGCGAGAATTTCACGGTCGACCGCCGTTCACTCCAACGGATTTTTTGGTACAGATTTGAGAAATGATTTTTACGGGTTTGTGTGGGATTTGGGTATGGGCTTTGGCTACAGTGTTTTCTCCTATTTAAACCCATCTACCCCTCTTCTTCAATCTGTCCCAAGCAATTTGAAAAACCAGAGTTTTGTTTTACTGAGAGCCAAATTTCAATCCTGTTTTCTCTGTTTTCAAGTTCACTTCCCAAGCTTCAAGTGTTATCTTTCTCCTTGCCATAGGGACACTATAAAGAGAGAGATTTTACACCATTTACTACTGTTGTGAGCTTGATCTTGCGGAAATCAACTGTGTGGGAGTGAGATCTTGTGGTGATCAACTGTGTAGTTATGAGATCTTGTGGAGATCGTTGTGTAGAAGAAGTTCCGACTTTCAAACCGGGTTGTGTAGTGGATTCTCCTCGAGAGTGGGGAGCGGGGACGTAGGTCAGCTGGCCGAACCTCGTTAACACATCGCGCGTCACTTGAATAGTGATTTCTAACTCTATCTCACTTACTTTGGTTGTTCATTTTGTGGTGTATTGCTTGTATCATTTTTTATTGCACAATTATTACCTTAAGACCCTAATCACCCCCCCCCCTCTAGGGTCCAACAATTGGTATCAGAGCTTGGTCTCTATATGAGTTTTTGGTCTAACCACCTTAGAGAAAAGATCATATGGAGGTTTCAATGAATGTGTATATGTTAGAGGGACAATCCACCACTAGACCCCCATTTTTCACCGGTAGTAATTTTGCCTATTGGAAGGCTAGAATGAGGATTTACCTTCGTTGCATTGATCTTGACATTTTAGAACTCATAGAGAATAAATACGTTGAAAAGCTCAAGATTAGTAATATGACCGATGGAGAAAGACATCAAGCTAATCTCAATGCAAAGGTCATGAATGCATTAATTTGCGGTCTTTCCCCCAATGAATACAATAGGGTTTCTACATGTGCTACCGCATACGAAATATGGGTAAAATTATGTATTACACATGAAGGAACCCCCCAAGTTAAGGAATCCAAAATTAGTGGGCTTATGCATAAATATGAGTTATTTAAAATGCTTCCTAATGAATCTATTGATGTTATGTTTTCTCGCTTTACTAACATAATCAATAAATTGCATGGTCTTGACAAGAAATTAACTATCCAAGAGACGAACTACAAGATCCTTCGTTCATTGACTCCAGCGTGGGAGCCCAAAACTACGGCCATAGAGAAAGCTCACGATCTTACTACTTTATCTCTTGATAGCCTCATCGGCAAGCTTAAGGTTCATGAGAAGAAGCTTAAGGGAAAGGAGAAAGAGGAAGTGCCCCCACGAGAAGTTGAGGAGTCATCACCAAAAATAAAGACTATAGCTCTCAAGGGAGCTAGTGATAACTCATCATCATCATCGGATAGTGAAGTTGATTTTTCTAGAGAAGTGGCTCACCTCTCTTGAAGAATATCGAGACTCATTAAAATGAATAAGAAGTTTAATCCCCAATCTAACAATAAATTTTCTTCACGTGTAGGAAAATATTTTGAATGAAATGAACCAGGTCATATCGCCAAAGATTGTCCCAAGCTTAAGGAGAAATACTTGAAGTACAAGAAGAAGAAATCCATGTATGACGGATGGGAGGAATCTGAACCAAACGATTCGGATAGCAATGAAGAAGGAGCAAAGAGTGCTCTTCATGATCCTAATATTTGTTTTATGGCTTATGAAAAGGAGGTAGTTTTTGATACTGAAAGTGAATCCTTTTATATGCAATGTGATCTAGCAACCGCATTAGAAGAATTAAACATTGAGTTTAAAAGGATGTCAAAAGAATATTCTTCCTTTAAAAAATTACATGCTTCTTGTGATTCCAAACTTGAACAACTACAAATATCTCTTGCTTTAAAAGATGAATTGCTAGGGGATCTTGACTTTGAAAACAAACAATTAAGATCTAAGATTGAAAGACTTAAAATTGAATGTGGTAGAATTAGACCTACTCATGCTTATGCTAATCATCATCACCATGAGAGAAATAGATTTCATAGATCTTATGCTCCTACACACAAGAGAAATTTTGTGTGCACATATTGCATGAAACATGGTCATATTTCTACTCATTGTAGGATTAAAGACAATCATGATTTTTATGGAATGACATAGGCACCCAAAGGTACCAAGCTTACTAACCACCAAGGACCCAAGATTTGGGTACCTAAAGTTACTACATCTTCATCTCTTGTAGGGAACATCACAAACACGATGTAGAGAGATGTGGTACCTTGATAGTAGTTGCTCACATCATATGACGGGCAACAAAAAGCTATTTGCAACCCTATCAAGGATTGAAGGAGGTAGCGTCTCCTTCGGTGGCGGTGATGTAAAACCCCGAAAATTTGAATATAGTGTGATAAATAATTTTAAATATGTTATATGGTAAAAATAATGTATTTTGATGTTTGAGTATGATAGGAATTGATTTGAGATCAATTCAATGTATACTTGTGAATATATGAGTGTAAATACACAAAACATGCACAAAAGTAAATAGTGATAATCTGAGAATTTTGACCAGTTAAGAGTTTTTATGTTTTTCATACTGTTTGAGTTAGAATCTGGAAAAGTGTATAAGACCAAAGTTGTAGGTCTCTTCAACAGCTTTCCAACGAATCTTTAATTACCTCATTCCGAGATCGTATGAGAAAGTTACAACCTTTTTACCGAACCCTAGTCTGAGCATGGCCCAGAACTCTGAGCAGTCGACCGCCGTGGTCGCTGCGGTCGACCGCTCAGCGTACAGACGCCAGTCCAGTTCTGTTTCGGGTTGGTTTTGTTTATACCAAACCCGATTGTTACCCTACTTATATATACTCATTTTGAAGCTCTCAGAACCCTCTTTCAAACCCTAATAGCCTCAACCCCCCTTCTCTCTCTCCTCTCAAACCCTAACTTCGTTTTTGACGTTTTTGGGGCGTTTCGAAGGATTTTCAGCGAGGTTTCACGAGATTCATCGGTGTTCAGCAAAGGGGATTGTTCTCCTGCAGATTCAGGACCCTTGTTCCCATCAGAGGCGAGTAACATCTCGTTGGACTATAATCCATTTCAGTCCGTGTGTTGGACATTTACATATTAGATGATGTGTTGGACTATAATCCATTTCAGTCCGTGTGTTGGACATTTACATATTAGATGATGTGTTGGACTATAATCCATTTCAGTCCGTGTGTTGGACATTTACATATTAGATGATGTGTTGGACTATAATCCATTTCAGTCCGTGTGTTGGACATTTACATATTAGATGATGTGTTGGACTATAATCCATTTCAGTCCGTGTGTTGGACATTTACATATTAGATGATGTGTTGGACTATAATCCATTTCAGTCCGTGTGTTGGACATTTACATATTAGATGATGTGTTGGACTATAATCCATTTCAGTCCGTGTGTTGGACATTTACATATTAGATGATGTGTTGGACTATAATCCATTTCAGTCCGTGTGTTGGACATTTACATATTAGATGATGTGTTGGACTATAATCCATTTCAGTCCGTGTGTTGGACATTTACATATTAGATGATGTGTTGGACTATAATCCATTTCAGTCCGTGTGTTGGACATTTACATATTAGATGATGTGTTGGACTATAATCCATTTCAGTCCGTGTGTTGGACATTTACATATTAGATGATGTGTTGGACTATAATCCATTTCAGTCCGTGTGTTGGACATTTACATATTAGATGATGTGTTGGACTATAATCCATTTCAGTCCGTGTGTTGGACATTTACATATTAGATCTTGTGTTGGACATTTACATATTAGATTATGTGTTGGACATCTGTTAAGCTATGAGTATGACATTTATCTGAATCAGGACATGACATGATTTCATGAGATTTGGACATGATAGCTACCTAGGCTGAACACGACACTTATGTGACCTTGACCTTTGATACTTATATTGTTTCGGCGTGACTTTTGATTAAGTATTGAGATGGGCTGTTTCTTTTAGTTTATTATTTCTTGTATTAGACCTCGGGTTTAGTATTTAGGGATTTACAATTGGAGATATAAGGTATATACATGAGGGTTTCCTTGTTTGGATTATTTCACTCGACGTACCTACGCTCGTGCTGTAATTTCCTAAATACCAAAACCCATTGTTGTTAGGACAAATGATTTTATATTATTATGTATTAACTGTATTTTCATACACAACAAGCCCTATCCCTTGGGGTTGATTGTGATGTTGCTCGCTAGCGCTTTGACGCTCGTTGTCCCTCCCCCTTTCAGGTAACGAGCCAGGAGCCCGAAGAATCGCAGGATGAGGGCGACCCTTACTAGTGCCTATTTATCCTCTTATTAGATGTATTTTATTTTGTACTCCACTTGAGACATTTTTAGACTTAAGAGGTTTATGTTCTAGAGTTGTAAAGGCTGTGTGCCTTATTTCCTGTATCAGATATTATGTACTTTGAGACATGTTGAGATCTCCAGATCATTGTTATTCATTTCAGACTTTGACTATGTATTCTAGTTTATTTGGTTGAGGAGATGTGTTAATTTGATCTCTTTCATTTCGTCAGTATCTCTTGTATTATCTTTTACTTGCTTTTGTACCTACACCTGTTGTTGATTCTACTAGAGAGATGTTAATTGTGATGGTGAAACATGTTATTGCACGGTGTGGTGCATGGCAGGTTTGACATTCTTGGTTTCACCGAGGACTGCAGCCTTGTGTGAACCCAGGGGCATCACAGGTGAGAAAGGTAAAATCATAAGTATTGGATGCATTGGTAAGACACCTTCGCCCATAATAGAAGATGTTTATTTGGTTAATGGCTTGAATCATAATCTTCTTAGCATTAGCCAATTGAGTGACAAAGGTTTTGATATTTCGTTTAAACCGGATAAGTACATTGTTAGCTCAAATGGAAAAACTATTTTTGTTGCTAATAGAAAATCTAATGTATACATTTTTGAGATGAATGAGCTAGTAGATCAAGATGTTAAATGCCTTGCGGCGGTTGATGACAACCCTTGGATTTGGCATAAGAGGCTTGGACACGCCAACATGAAGTTGATATCCAAATTATCCAAGAGGAATCTTGTAAAAGGGTCACCAAACTTGCATTTCATTAAAGATATCATTTGTGAAGATTGTGCTAAAGGTAAACAAACTAAGTCTACCTTCAAATCCATCAATGAGGTATCAACTTCCAAATACTTGCAATTACTTCATCTTGATTTATTTGATCCTATGCGTGTTACCTCTCTAGGAGGCAAACATTATGTTTTTGTTATCATTGATGATTTCTCTCATTTTACAAGGACAATCTTCCTTGGTAGTAAAGATGAATGTTTGAAGAATTTTCAAATTATGTCAAAAGAATCAAAAATGAAAAAGAGTTGAAAGTTGTTAAAATTAGAAGTGATCATGATGGTGAATTTCAAAATAATTTTTTGTATGATTTTTGTGCACATCGTGGTATAACTCATATGTTTTCCGCTCCAAGAACACCACAACAAAATGATGTTGTTGAACGAAAAAATCGTACCATATAAGAGATGGAACGAACTATGTTAAACTCTTTTGATTTGCCTAAGTATTTTTGGGCGGAAGACGTCAATACGGCTTGCCATGTTTTGAATCATGTTTTGATTAGACCAAAGCTTAAGAAAACCCCTTATGAACTTTTTTATGGCAAAACTTCTTTTATTGGATATTTTCGTATCTTTGGTTGTAAATGCTTTATTTTAAATACAAAAGATCATCATGATAAATTTGATTCAAAAATTAATGTTGACATTTTCCTAGGATATGCACCTCGAAGTAAGGCTTATAGGGTCTTCAACAAATGAACTCTTGTTGTTGAAGAATCTATAAACGTTACTTTTAATGAGACTAATATTGGTTTACAAGTTGGTTTGCCTAGGAAAGATGATGATGATGTTGAGGGAGGATTGGAATTCTTGCAACTAAATGAAACACCCTCAATAGATTCTCAAAAGGATGGAGAAAGCAACAACATTCAAGTGCAAGAGCAAGAAGAACTCTCCAAAGCATGGAAATTTACACCAAATCATCCAAAGGAGCAAATAATAGGAAATCCTTCACAAGGGGTTCTAACTCGCTCAAAAGCTTTGAGTGAGTGTGGTAATGTTGCCTTCTTATCTCAAATAGAACCTAAAAAGATTAACGGTGCGTTAAAAGATGAGTTTTGGGTTTTAGCTATGCATGATGAACTAAATAATTTTCAAAGAAATAATGTTTGGAAACTAGTTCCTAGACCTAACATTGCTAGTGTAATAGGAACAAAATGGATTTTTAGAAACAAACTTGATGAATATGGCATTGTAACAAGAAATAAAGCTCGTTTGGTTACCCAAGGATACAATCAAGAAGAGGGCATAGACTATGATGAAACATTTGCACTGGTTGCACAGTTAGAATCAATTAGGATGTTTTTGGCATTTGCAAGCTTTAAAGATTTTAAATTATTTCAAATGGATGTTAAATGTGCTTTTTTAAATGGTTTTATAGAAGATAAAGTATATGTTGAGCAACCCCTCGGTTTTATGGATCATTCATTTCCTAATCATGTTTACCGGGTTCAAAAAGCTTTATATGGGTTGAAACAAGCTCCTAGAGCTTGGTATGCTCGCCTCTCTAGTTTTCTTCTTAAAAATGGTTTCTCTAAAGGAAAAATTGATAATACTCTTTTTGTGAGAAAAATGAAAAATGATTTTATTTTAGTTCAAATATATGTTGATGATATCATTTTTAGTGCTACTAATGAATCTCTATGCAAGGATTTTTCTAAAGTTATGCAAGATCATTTTGAGATGAGCATGATGTGAGAGCTCACATTCTTTTTCGGGCTCCAAGTCAAGCAAACTAAGGATGAGATATTCATCTCTCAAAGCAAGTATGCTAGGGAATTGGTAAAAAAATTAATTTGGAGAATTCTAAGCATGCACCAACTCCTATGAGTACAAGTGTCAAGCTTGATGCTGATGATAGTGGTTAGGATGCGGATAAAAAACTATACCGAGTTATATGATAGGTAGTCTTCTGTATCTCACCGCTAGTAGACCCGATATCATGTTTAGTGTGTGTGCATGTGCACGTTTTCTAGCTTCTCCTAAAACATCTCATTTAATTACGGTTAAAAGAATTATTAAATATATTAATAGAACAATTGATCTTGGTTTATTTTATCCAAAAAGCACTTCTTTTGATCTTTATGGTTTTTGTGATGCCGACTTTGCCGGATGTAAGATAGATCGCAAGAGTACGAGTGGTACATATCAATTTTTGGGTAATTCTCTTATCTCTTGGGCTTCTAAAAAACAAAATTGTGTTGCATTGTCCACTACGGAAGCGTAATATATTGCCGCCGGCTTATGTTGTACCCAAGTTTTATGGATAAAACAAAGTTTAGTTGACTATGATTTGAATTTTCAAAATATAAAATCTTTTGTGATAACACTAGTGCTATAAATATTTCAAAAATTTCTGTTTTGCACTCTAGAACCAAACATATTGATGTGCGCCATCATTTCTTACGCGATCATGTAGAGAGGCAAGATGTTTCCCTTATTTATATTGACACTAAATCTTAATTAGCGGACATCTTTACCAAGCCTCTTAGTGAAGATGATTTTTGTCGCATAAGAAATGGTTTGGGTTTATGTACTTTGTAAAAGTTTTTGTTTTGTTTGTTTGTTGCACATCATATGCATTTTTTGTTTACCTTTTACCCCATTTTGATGGTGACAAAGGGGGAGAGAAATATCCTCATTTGTTGCACATAGTTAGGGAGAGCTCATAGATAGGGGGAGCTACTATCTATAAGCTATATTTATTTTCCTCCCATATAATGGTTGGTTGTCATCATCAAAAAGGGGGAGATTGTTAGTCCTTATATTTTGATGATGATTTACAACCACCATTATCGGTACTAATTGCTTGTTGAGTGATATTATAGTTAATATATATATCAAGCTTGTTAGTACCACGAATAGAGGATTGGATGGAATATGAGCTACAACGATGATATCCAAAGGAGGAGGAGGCATAGTAATGAAGCAATGTTTAATCAAGAACAATAAACGCAACGAGAACCTTCATCAACTCAAAGCAATATCAAGACTTAAGAAATATAATTCTATATCAAGACATAAGAAATGTAATTTTATGTGAGGATATTTACTAGATTTTCTTTTCTCTCTAGTGCTAGAATGTAGGCAAGTAGTTGTAGATTTTATTTGAAGCTATTGGGATATCACACATACGTTTTCATACTTATATTAAGTGTTTTGACAAAATATCATTTTTCACAAGTATGAGGACCTATTCGCAAAATTACTTTTCTAAACAGTTTGTTTTTAGTGTTAAAAATATTTTACAAAGTTACACAATTTTTAGAAATCAACTGAGTATTTTTACAGATTTTTAAAGAGTCAAAAATAGTTTTTAAAACAAATATCTTTTGTGTCAGTTTGTGGTCGACCGTCACGGTTGACCGCGCCTATGTTTTTCTCTGAGTGGGCAGCAGAAACTTTCACGGTCGACTGTGATGGTCGACCGTTAATCTGAAAATTCCCACGGTCGACCGCCACGGTCGACCGCCACGGTCGACCGTAAAAGTCTCTGGAAATTTTCTCAGATTCGAAAGTGGCTCGCGAGAATGTCACGGTCGACCGCCGTTCACTCCAACGGATTTTTTGGTACAGATTTGAGAAATGATTTTTACAGGTTTGTGTGGGATTTGGCTGTAGTGTTTTCTCCTATTTAAACCCCTCTAACCCTCTTCTTCAATCTGTCCCAAGCAATTTGAAAAACCAGAGTTTTGTTTTACTGAGAGCCAAATTTTCAATCCTGTTTTCTCTGTTTTCAAGTTCACTTCCTAAGCTTCAAGTGTGATCTTTCTCCTTGCTATAGGGATACTGTAAAGAGAGAGATTTTACATCATTTACTACTGTTGTGAGTTTGATCTTGTGGAGATCAACTTTGTGGGAGTGAGATCTTGTGGTGATCAACTGTGTAGATGTGAGATCTTGTGGAGATCGTTGTGTAGAAGAAGTCCCGGCTTCCAAACCGGGTTGTGTAGTGGATTCTCCTCGAGAGTGGGGAGCGGGGACGTAGGTCAGGAGGCCGAACCTTGTTAACACATCACGCGTTACTTGGATAATGATTTCTAACTCTATCTCACTTACTTTGGTTGTTCATTTTATGGTGTATTGCTTGTATCATTTTTTATTGCACAATAATTGCCTTAAGACCCTAATCACCCCCCACTCTAGGGTCCAACAATGACGAGGTCATGTAACTAGCCATTCTATAACAAGTCACTGGTCACATCTCACACAGAGTCAACGCTCATATCAACGGATAACTGACCGTTCACAAATCTCCTACGTGCATCCAAACCCGCAAAACGGTTCGGTGAGAGGACTACACGCAATTCGATTTCGGCCTGGTTCGAACTCAAGCAAAACTCAGGTGACGAAACAATTTCACTGATCAAGTGCGAAATGGTTCGCTTGGCCCAACAAACTAACCCCAGTACAAAATGGTTCATTGATGCGAGTCTGGAAGATACATCAATAGCCTTATCCGATCACATGAATATAGACTTCCTCATCCCAACTCTTCTCGTTTTTCTAAGTCAATAATAATCTTCATTAAAACTCGGGTTCACCACCTAAACTCAGTCAATATACTCACACATGTCACTAAGTCTGTTCATGACGCACGAGGCCACTAAGTCCTGAACTACTAAGGGTTCTCAAACACAACATGGACAACACATAGCAGACATGTCAAATACATTAAATAAATGCACAACGTGAAATGTGATCATAAACAACAACTATGTAATTCAGAAAATAATTCCTTTTTTCAAAATAATTTCTTTTAAAGTTATTTCTCATTATAATAATCCAAAACATTCTCTTTTCCAGAATAAATTTCAAAATAATTTCTTTTAAAGTTATTTCTCATTATAATAATCCAAAACATTCTCTTTTCCAGAATAAATTCTTTAAATTATTTTCTCATATATTTCTCATTATAATAATCCAAAACATTCTCTTTTCCAGAATAAATTCTTTAAATTATTTTCTCATATATTAATTCAACATATACCCTTTTTCAAAATAATTTCTTTTAAATAATCACTTATTCTAAAATAAACTCTTTAAATAATTCTAAAAATTTCTTTAAGTGTTCTTTTTAATATTCCCTCTTCCAAAATAAATTCTTTTCTCATAATAATTTAATAATTCAAAATAACCCGTTTTTCCAAAATAAATTATTTTAAATTATCTATTTTAATAACTATTCAAAACTAACCCTTTTTCCAAATAATCTCTTTTCTCATCATAATAATTCTAAAGCATCTCAAAATAACCACTTTTACATAAAATAATTATTCCCTTTTAAAATTATTTATCATATTATTATTATTTAATATTAATCATCCACAAGCCCACGCAGTTATCACAATTTTCATACTTTAGCATAATCAAATCACAGTCTAATCCAAGCATATGATTAATTCATAATATATCTAAAAATTAAAACGGCAAGCCAAAGAGAGAGGGATCTTGCCTGCGAGACCAAGGGGTCTGTGGACGAGGCGGTGATGCCGATGCGGGTGTTGCCCGACGGATCTAAAGGGAGGGTAGCGGTTCGACTAGTTCGAGACGACGATCAGATCTGAGGCTTGGAGGGGAGCCCGATGGCGACAGGGTGAAGGGAAAGCCGGAGGTGGTGCTAATCTTGGTGGATGTAAAACTCCAAAATTTGTGATATATATAAATAATATGTGATTAATTATGATATATGAATTTTTATTTTGATAAATATAGTTAAATAGTATGTGAGTAGTATACCATGTGTTTTGAGTATAAACAAGTTCATTCGTGAGAATAAATATAGTTAAATAGTATGTGAGTAGTATACCATGTGTTTTGAGTATAAACAAGTTCATTCGTGAGAAAGAAAAGAGTCAAAAGGTATGTGAGTAGTATACCATGTGTTTTGAGTATAAACAAGTTCATTCGTGAGAAAGAAAAGAGTCAAAACATGCACAATGGTCAAATATATGAGGAGCTAGAAAATTCTAGTCTGGTCGACCGTCACGGTCAACCGCGAGACCTGCAGAAGCTTTTCTCCTGTTTTGAGTTGGTTTCGGATTTCTAAAGCCCATATTTATTTTTCTTGGTTTATATATCAATCTTTCACGAATTTTTTAGTTTTTCTAAGAACCCTAACGGCTACTAAACCCCCATAAACCCTAACTTGATTCTTGGAGAAGATTGAATGCTTTTGAGCAGGATTTCGTGTGGTTTTTGGTTTTGGAGTGGAGATCTTCTTTGGTTTGGCATCTTAAACATTTTTCTACAAATCTCAGGCAAGTTCATCTTTGCTAATCCTCCTCCTAGTTTTTAAAATATTTTTAAAGAGTTTTTAACATGTTTTATAGAGCCAAATTGACTAGTTTATGAATAAAAGTCAATTCTTTTGTATTATATGTATAAAGACTAGGTCTTTCCATGTGAAAAGATTTGAGAACGAATTACAGAAGATATTTAAGATCTGAAAATGATTTAAAAGTTGTTTAATCTGAAGAAAGATGATTTGTTCTTTGTTTCAAGTTCTTATGCATGTTTTAGGGTTTTAAATATGAATTTTTATGCACATAATCATGTATTATATATTGTGTTGCTCCCAAAAAATTTTATATGCTGTTAACATATTTCCATGCAAGATTCATATTGTTTTAATCATGTTTGAATCACCTAAACACGGCGTGACACAACACACACAACTAGATTTAGAATCTGGAATTTTAGCCCATGGTCGGCCGCGCCTTAGTGGCGATCGACCGCGTGCAGCGCAGAGGCCTGGGTAGGCTTTGGAACCCATCGTGGTTGACCACCGCATAATTGCGGTCGACCGCCAAACTGTATATCAGCCTGTGTATGTTTTGTTTCAATTGTTTTGGTTTTCGAGCGAGTCTCTCAACCTTGTACTATTATGATACAATGTTTATGAGTTGTTTAACACCTGGGATGTTAGTGAACACCATATATGGACACGCACACCGAGATACATGTGCGTATGTTTAGAATATGTTGTGTTAACATGTTTTTTATCGTAATTTAATTTGATAAATAAATATGAAGAGTATAGAAAAATTTCATGTTTTCGAAATAATGAGATGAAACCTATTTCCGCAGGGTGATTGAGTAAGAATATTACAAAAGTATCATCATATTATGTATCCAGAATGAGGAAATAAAACCCATTTCAACAGGGCGATTGAGTAAAAACATTACAAAAGTATCGTCATTTCATGTATCCGGGATAGGTAGATAAAACATATTGCCGCAAAGCGATTGAGTAAGAATATTACAAGAGTATCGCTAATGCCCATGAGATGCACACTTATAAGTATTATAAATTATAGTTTTGCTTCCATTTTGAATACCCGTAAGTAGGGTGTTTTCTCTGAGACCGTGGCTTACACGATAGGGCTTGTGATTAATCTTTGTTTTGGATGAGTTTCTCTTATGTTAGATCCGTCTACCTGAGTGTAGATCGGGATGAGATATTTATTCTACAGGTTTGAGGTTTGGACTGTTATCTTTTTTGTTTATTGTTCTTTTTCATTCATAGAGTTTGGAATTAGTATTTAGGGAGACATGGTATATACAAGAGGGTTTCCTTGTTTGGATTATTTCGCTCGACGTACTAACTCTCGTGTTGTGGATTCCTAAATACTAATCTCCAGTTAGATTTGTATGAATGATTTTATACTTATATACTATCTGTATTTTCTATATACTCTTACCCCTTCCCCTGGGGAGAGGTAGAGATGATCTCGCTATAGCACTTTGATGCTCATTGTTTCCCCCCTTTTAGGCAGCGAGTCTGGCGCATGGAGAGTCACAGGTTGATAGGACTTCTTCATAGATTCTATCTAGCTATTTATTATTTTAGTAGTTATTATAGAACCCCGCAGTTAGTTGTTTATGTTCAGACTCTAGACTTGTATTTCATTTTGTAGAGGCTGAGAGGCATAGTGATACTTTATTTGACTCATAATACTTGAGGTTTATTTCAGACTCAGAGATATTTCTATTTTAGTTGACTCACTGATGATTATTCTCTTATTACTTCTGTGTACATCTGGTTTATTCTATCTCTATTATTTTCCTGTCGGTACTTTCACTTATTTGTTGTTTCCACTAGAGAGATAGTGACTGTGATGGTGAAACATGTTGTAGCATGGTGTTTGGTGCTTGGCAGGTTTGACATTTTGGGTTTCGCCTTGGACTGCAGCCTTGCGTGAAACCTATGGCATCACAGTGGAGAGGGGAGGCTGTCGTGATGTGGTCGACGCGACGAGGGGTAGTGGCTGTCGGTGGGGAGAGAGGAGGTTGAAGGTTGGAGTTTGGAGCTGTGGGGTGTGGCGACAAGGCGTG
>NW_017972797.1:0-12636 GCF_001876935.1 Asparagus officinalis | reverse complement strand
TATATATATATATATAGAGAGAGAGAGAGAGAGAGAGAGGGAAATTAGTTTTTTAAAAAATTAATTAAAAATAATAATAATCATGAAAAAATTTAAATAATAACATGAAAATTATCTACACATCAAAACGTACTAGTTGTAGTATTACAATCGACAATACGCAACAGTAAAAATAATACAACAAATTATACAATTAAATAAGAATAATTAATAAAAAATATAATTAATTATTTTAAAAATCAAATAATTATGGAATAATTATCTACGTGATAAAACATACCAGTTAATACGACTGATAATATACAACATTAGAAATAATACAAGAAATTATTCAAATAATACATAATTAATAATACAACGTATTATACGAAATAATACGTAATAATAATAATAATAATAATAATATCACGTATTATTCAAAATGATACGAATAGTATCGATATTACGACGGATAAATTTTAGAAATTTTTACTGCACCAAATAAATTTATAAACATCAAAATCATTTAAATAAATATAAAACTTGGACTTTAAATCATAGAAAATTATAAAAATCGAGAAAAATACAAATACTATTTTAAAATTAATAATTAAATATTTTAAAATATCTAAAAATTATTTTAACTAGTATCAAAAATTCATGGTCCTTACAACAGTTGAGCTCGAAAATTGATGTGTTTTCGAATCATAGGAGCTGGTAATCACCGATATGCTCATATTGGTGACGTTATTGTTGCTGTAATCAAAGAAGCAGTGCCCAATATGCCTCTAGAAAGATCAGAAGTAATTAGAGCTGTAATTGTACGTACATGTAAAGAACTCAAATGTGACAATGGTATGATAATACGATATGATGACAATGCTGCAATTGTCATTGATCAAGAAAGAAATCCAAAAGGAACTCGAGTTTTTGGGGCGATTGCTAGAGAATTGAGACAGTTGAATTTTACTAAAATAGTTTCATTAGCTCCCGAGGTATTATAAATACTAGTAAATGAAACTATTATATAGTTATAGTAGAATATCTGAAATAGATCAAATTTTTAGATTGTGTCTCACGCATATACCATATACGGATCAAATTTTTAGATTGTGTCTCACGCATATACCATATACTTTTAATAATTAGAATAATTAATACAAATTAATTAATATTTATTTGAATTCAAATAAAAAACATGTTGATTATATCAAAATTAGAAAGCACCAATAATTATAATTCATCATGGGCAGAGACGCTAATTAGAAAGCACCAATAATTATAATTCATCATGGGCAGAGACGCTATTGCTGATATAATAACTTCTATAGGAAATGCTGACATGAGTAAAAAAGGAATGGTTCGAATAGCATCCACTAATATCACCAAAAACATTGTTAAAATACTCCTACGAGAAGGTTTTATTGAAAACATTCAGAAATATCAGGAAAGTAAAAAAATTATTTCTTGGTTTCAACCTTGCGCCAGAGAAGGACTAGGAAAGGAATATATAGAACTATTTTAAAATGTATTAGTCGACCTGGTTTACGAATCTATTCCAACTATCAAAAAATTCCTAAGATTTTAGGTGGAATGAGAATTGTAATTCTTTCTACTTCTCGAGGTATAATGACAGTTCGAGAAGCTAGACTAGAAAAAAATTGGAAGAAAAATTTTGTGCTATATATGGTGATCCTCCTCCGGTATCCTAATTTTATCTCTAACTTCCTATTTGTGAAAATAGAGAGGAAAAGTGAGTTATATGACTCTTCCTCCATTAGTTGATATTGATACTTCAAGGGGTGTGAAAATAGAGAGGAAAAGTGAGTTATATGACTCTTCCTCCATTAGTTGATATTGATACTTCAAGGGGATTACCTGGAATGAAAGAACAAAAATTGATTCATGAAGGTTTAATTACTGAATCATTTCCCAACGGTATGTTCCGGGCCCGTTTAGATAATGAAGATCTAATTCTAGGTTATATTTCAAGGAGGATCCGCCACAGTTTGATACAGATACTACCGGGAGATATCGTCAAAATCAAAATAAGTAGGTATGATTCAACTAGAGGACGTATAATTTATAGACTTCCCAACAAAGATTCGAGCGATTAGATAATTTTTGAAAACCTTCCTTTCATGGGGGATATAATTGCAACAAAGATTCGAGCGATTAGATAATTTTTGAAAACCTTCCTTTCATGGGGGATATAATTTGAAGCTAAAAATACAAGAGACTTTTTTCTTCTAAGTCCAAGGAATAGATTCTAAATTAAGGAGTGAGAAATATGAAAATAAGAGCTTCTGTTCGTAAAATTCGTGAAAAAATGTCGACTAATCCGTAGACGCGGACGAATTATGGTGATTTGTTCCAATCAGAGACATAAATAGAGACAAGGATAATCTTTCTAAAGTTTATCAAGGAAGGGCATGAAAAAAGGATTTGTTTTAACATGAAATAGATATCCCCGTATCTTTCTGTAAATTTCTGATTCATATTTAAAAAAAAGGATTTGTTTTAACATGAAATAGATATCCCCGTATCTTTCTGTAAATTTCTGATTCATATTTATGAGATGACAAAATATGGCAAAACCTATCTTTCTGTAAATTTCTGATTCATATTTATGAGATGACAAAATATGGCAAAACCTATACCGAGAATTGGTTTGCGTAGGAATGGACGTATTGGTTTATGTAAGAATGGACGTAGAATACCAAAAGGGGTTATTCATGTTCAAGCGTAGGAATGGACGTATTGGTTTATGTAAGAATGGACGTAGAATACCAAAAGGGGTTATTCATGTTCAAGCAAGTTTCAATAATACCATTGTAACCATTACAGATGTACGAGGTCGGGTGGTTTCTTAGGCCCCCGCCAGTACTTCTAGATTCAAAGGCACAAGAAAAAAGACACCCTATGTTGCTCAAGCAGCCTCCTCAAATGCTATTCATACGGTACTTGATCAGGGTATGCAACGAGCAAAAGTTATGATAAAAGGTCCTGGTCTCGGAAGAGACACAGCATTACAGACCATTAGTAGAAGTGATATACTATTAAGTTTTGTACATGATGTAACACCTATGCTACATAATGGATGTCGACCTCCTAAAAAAAGATGTGTGTAAAAATAAGAATTAAATAGATTATAAGAGAAATAAATGATTCAATGATCTGATCAAATAATAAATAATAATTAGTATGGTTCGAAAGGGAATAGCAGGATCCACTCGAACACTACAGTGGAAATGTGTTGAATCAAGAATAGACAGTAAGCATCTTTATTATGGTCATTTCATTCTGTCTCCGCTCATGAAAGGTCAAGTCGATACCATAGGTATTACCATGCGAAGGGCTCTACTTGGAGAAATACAAGGAACATGTATCATATGTGCAAAATCTGAAAAGGTACCGCATGAATATACTACGATAGTAGGTATTAAGGAATCGGTACATGAAATTTTAATGAATTTGAAAGAAATTGTATTGCAAAGTAATCTGTATGGAGTTAGAGACGCATCCATTTGCGTCAGGGGTCCTAGATATGTAACCATGCAAGATATCATCTTACCACCTTCTGTGGAAATAGTTGACATAACACAACATGTAGCTAACCTGACGGAACCAATTGATTTGCATATTGAATTACAAATCAAGAGAGATCACGGATCCCATATGAATCCCACAAATAACTCTCAAGGCTGAAGTTATCCTATAGCTGCTGTATACATGCCTGTTTGAAATGCAAATCATAGTATTCATTCTTATGGGAATGGAAATAAAAAACAAGAAATACTTTTTCTAGAAATATGGAAAAATGGAAGTTTAACTCCTAAGGAAGCACTTTATGAAGCTTCTCGTAATTTAATTGATTTATTTATTCCTTTTCTACATGCGGAGGAAGGGGACATTCATTTTGAGGAAAATAAAAACAGGTTTACTCTACCCTTTTTTACCTTTCAAAATGGATTAACTAATCTAAAGAAAAACAAAAAAGGAATTCCATTGAAATGTATTTTTATTGACCAATCAGAACTATCCCCCACGACCTATAATTGTCTCAAAGATCCAATATACATACATTATTGGACCTTTTGAGTAACAGTCAAGAAGATCTTATGAAAATTAAATACTTTCGGACAGAAGATGTAAAACAGATATTGGACACTCTACAGAAGCATTTTGCAATCAATTTACCTAAGAATAAATTTTTATTTTAATTTAAATCTATTAGAAACTTTTCATTTTCTTTTTATAAATTATATTATAAAGTTCTAAAGAAAAAAACTTTATTTTTTTATCTTCGGCACGCGATCCGTATTTTCACGAAATAGATCATAATAAAATTCATGTATCTAGGGAGGATTCACTTTAGAAGGGACTATTCCCTAGATACCTACATCATGGTATTTCACCAATTGAATACATTTAAAAAAGACCTAAAGTTAGAGATTTATCAATAGGTAATATTGCTCTAATAACTAACCAATGAGCTACTGCGGTACCGATTAAAAAGACTGTTGTAGCTACTGGATGATAAAATGGATTTTTGAATTTTTTAACATTCTCCAAAAAGGGTACTGTCAATAATCCTGTTGGTACTGAAACCATTAAAAGAACACTCATTAACTTATTAGGTACTGTGCAGAGTATTTGAAATACGGGAAAGAAGTATCATTCGGGTAATATTTACAAAGGAGTTGCAAATGGATCTGGCGGTTCACCAATCATTTCATATAATGAAAATAGCGAAAAAATTACTTCAGTTCATATAATAAAAAATCATTTCATTTTTTAGTCGGAACTGTAGATGGTTCTCAAAAGAAAAATAGCGAAAAAATTATCCCTAAAGTAGAGACTAAAAGGAAGGTATAAACCAATGTTTCCATAAATTCGATCGTGGTTTACAATTATATCTTTCACACCTATTCGTTTGGGCAGGATCTCTTAACATACCATATAAAAAGGGAAAGAATCAAAGAAAAGAAGGTGATTCAAGTCAATATTTCTTGAGTAACTATTCAAACAAAAAATAGAGGTGAAAGATACCATAATAATCTTGTATCAAACTACTTGTCTCCTTGTAGTCAGATCTCTAAGTTTTTGGAATGCTCCAAATTCCACTTGAGCATCCAAATCTAGATCAATACCAGCAAAAACATCTCTGAACAAGGTTCTAGTCCCATGCCAAATGTGTCCAAAAAAGAAGAGCAAAGCAAACGTAGCATGCCCAAAAGTGAACAAACCTCTTGGACTACTATGAAAAACACCAACGGATTTCAAAGTAGCCCGATCTAATTCAAAAATTTCACCTAATTGTGCACGTCTAGCATATTTTTTCAGAATAGCAGGATCACTATAACTGACTCCATTGAGTTCACCACCATAGAACTTGATGGTTACACCTACTTGTTCAACACTATACTTTGATTCTACCCTTCGAAAAGGAACATCCGCCCTCACAATTCTGTCTCCATCTACCAAAACTACCGAGAATGTTTCAAAAAAAAGTAGGCATACGACGTAAAAAAATCCTGCGCCCTTCTTTATCTCTAAAGACGGGGCGTCCTAACCATCCAATAGCTACTCCATCCCCGCTGTCCATTGAGCCCGCTCTGAATAATCCCCATTTTTCCAGAACTAGTTGCGGTAGTTTTTACACTGAAGACATGGTGACATTACCTATATGGAGTGTAATTCGAGCTATTCACGGGTCATCAGAGTTTGAAGTATCTCTTCTCTCAGAAAGAGCTAAATCAAAGACAGCGGAGATGGGTTGAATTTATTAAGGATTATGAGTTTGCGATTCAATACTATCCAAAGAAGGCGAATGTCGTAGCAGACGCTTTGAACAGGAAGCGTCGTCATCGGATTTTGTCTTTGAGGTGTTCGTTGTATCGAGATCTTCACACACTTAACTAGTTCGACTTTAGATCAGAGATAGGCAGGAATAGCGTATTTTTTGGAGCTTTGTCCGTGCAACCATCTTGGAGTAATAGAGTGGTTAGAGCTCAGCTAGAGGACACTTGGATTTAAATCCGAAGGGGGAAGATTTCTAAAGAGCCCAAGGCTGATTGGACCATTAGAGCAAATAGAGGACTTCGAATAAAAGACCGACTAGTGATGTCAGAAAATCCACAACTGAAGAAGGAACTTATTCAATGAGGCACATCATACTAGGTACATAGTGCATCCAAGCGCAACGAAAATGTATAAGAACCTGAAGAGACACTTTTGGTGGAGCGGCATACGTGGTGAGATTGCAGAGTATATGGTAAGTGTTTTACCTACCAACAAGTGAAGGTAGAACATCGGAGGCCAGCAGGAACCCTACAACCTTTACCCATTCCGGAGAGGAAATGGGCAGATATTTCAATAGACTTTATATTATAGGATTGCCGATATCGAAGAAGGGGAATGATTTAGTTTGGGTAATAGTGGATCGATTGACGAAGTCAGCATATTTTTGGAGAAGATTCTAGAACTCTTTCAGTAGCCAGTTATATTACTCTAGTGTATTTCACCAGTAGACGGATGGACAAACAAAGAGAGAGAACCAGATATTAGAGGACATGTTGAGGGCGTGCGCTATTGATTTTTAGGATAGTTGGGAGGACCACATCCCATTGATTGAGTTTGCCTATAATAATAGCTATCATGTTAGGCAGAACCAAAAGACAGTCTATTGCTTGGACCAAAGCTTGTTAGACAGACTACGGAGAAGGTAGCAGTCATTCGAGAGCGTATTCTTATAGCGCAAAGTTGTCCGAAAAGTTATGCAGACCGGAGACGATAACCATTAGAGTTCCAGGTTGGGAATTATATTTTGTTAAAATTATCACTAATGAAGGGTGTACAGCGTTTTGGTAGACGGGGCAAGCTTGCCCCGAGGTACATTGGTCCATTCTCGATGTTGAGCATACACGATGTTTTCCATGTTTCTATGCTTAAGAAGCATCTACACAGTGTTAGACGCACCAGAGGTCGAGATTCACGATGATTTGACTATGATTGAGATTCCGGTATGCATTCTTGCCAAGGAGGACAAGAAGCTTAGAAATAAGGTGATACCCTTAGTTAAAGTTCAGTGGAACCAGAGAGGAACTAAGGAGACTTCATGGGAGCACAAGGAGGATATGCGTTGTGACTATCCACATATGTTTGAACAGGTAAATTAAAAATTTAGTATGATTTGTTTATGATTTATGGTTATTATTTGGGTAGAAAATTATATTCTTCATTGTATAACTTATTACAACTTCGATCGTTACAACAAGTTCAAAAAGATCGGTCTTTTTATAAGACCTTTACACAATGAAAATAAAAAAAATTAAAACCCTCGTCAAACAGCGCAACAGACGTTTATCACCCGCTGTTTGCGTGGGAACTTTGCCTGTGCCGGGGACGTTAATATCCGTGGACCACCGTGGATCAGTAGATTGGTGATCAAAGCTCTTACTTCATGAAGGAAGTAATCGCTACAGCGATGATCTCGACCAAGCAAGATCACGGCTCTTCTCGAGATTTAAGACCAAGCTTAAATTTGGAGGAATAGGGGACGAGTCTCAGATCTCTCGAACTCCACTCTTTATGCACAGGAGATCGCTAAGATCTGCTAACTCTCACTGTAAATTCATGTCTCCACTCTCCAATTCGGTAGCGCTTCGCCCTCTTGATGTCCACCCTCCGAAATGAGCATCCGAGCTCGTATTTATAAGCTTCGGGAGCAGATATTTGGATAAGAACAAGGGATTCCTCTTTATCTTCAGTTGAGAACTGAATAACCACAGTATCAGATCAGTTGGGACTCTCAGGAACAAACAAATCCTAAGAAAAACCGTCAAAATCGAAAAATTACCTTATTTAGACGATCTAGCCGGAAAAGGCGTCCGCTTACAAGTTGGCTCGGCATGGCCGGAAGCCACCAAATTGGTGGTCGGCCACCAAGCACCATTTTGGTATGGCTCGGCCTCTAGGCCGAACCATGCGCAACGAAAACCGGCATTCGTTTCAGACGCCGATCCGGCCGCCAGAGGCTTTCTTGGTTTTCTCGGGTTTGACTCGTTCCATCGTTACGTGTATTTCATCGTTTCGTTGATCTATACACTGTTTTGGTGGCTGATGACCGTGCGGGCCACTTGGTGGTGGCCGGTGAGCACGCGGGCCACTTGGTTCGCCGTTTCGCTTCATGTTTTCATCGGCATAGGATAATCCTCTTAGACTTAGATAATGGCGTTCATCACCTTCTCTCTGTCTCGAGCTGTGTGTGGATACTTATAGGTATTTTTAGATACTTACAGATACCCCCTCCAAAGTATTTCAGACTCATTCTTTTATAGAAGAGTCTGGAATGCTTTGGATATGATAGTCCTCCACCTTTAGTCGGTGTCAAAGGACCCGTAGCTGGCTTCAATTCTTGACTTCTTCAGCCTTCAGTCTATTCAGTGTTTTGTCAAATAGATGAAGTTCTTTCGGCGCTGCATTTATCGTCTGACCGTTGTCAAAATCTTGAATCAAAATTGGTGAGTTAGTTTCGGCTCATGTCATTGAGTTGACTTTGAACTGATTATCTTCGTCGCAACACGTTGATCGGCATTGACCTATGTAGGCGTCTAAAATTGTCTACGAGAGCCCGCACGAAACTCGAAGCAATGAATGGGCGAGTCAAGAAGATTCGTCAAACCAACTCGTGCGCGTCGGTCAAACGCGTGCACGTCAATCAACTCGTGCACGCCAGTCAACGCGCACACGTCAATCAGCTCGTGTGCGCTGGTCAACGCGCGCACGTCAATCAACTCGTGCGTGCCAGTCAACGCACGCACGTCAATCAACGCGTGCGCGTCAGTCAAACACGCACGTCAATCAACTCGTGCGCGTCGGTCAACGCGCGCATGTCAACCAACGCGTGCGCGTCAGTCGAACACGTGCACGTTAAACCAACTCGTGCGCTCCAGTCAACGCGCGCACGTCAACCAACTCGTGCGTGCCAGTCAACGCGCGCACGTCAACCAACTCGTGCGCGCCGGTCAGCGCGCGTACGTCAAATCATCTCGTGCGCATCGGTCAGCGCGCGTACGTCAAATCATCTCGTGCGCATCGGTCAACGCGCGTACGTCAAACCAACTCGTGCGCGCCGGTCAACGCACGCACGTCAATCAGCCCGCGCGCATCGATCAGCACGCGTATGTTAACCAACGCGCGTTCGACAATCGGTCTCGCGGCGAAGCATACAAGTCAACAAATCGACCAAACACGCGAAAAGAACAAGTCTCGGAAGAAAGAGAACATAAAAGAAAAAAAAAAAGTCGGCGAACCCGCGCTAAGCGCAGGACGGAATGATCCGACCCGCGCATGCGCGGGTCGGATTATTCCGACCCGCACAAGCGCGGGTCGGAATATTCCGACCCGCGCTTGTGCGGGTCGGAATAATCCGACCCGCGCATGCGCGGGTCGGATTGGTCCGTCCCGCGCTTGCGCGGGTCGGATCATTCCGTCCTGCGCTTAGCGCGGGTTCGCCGACTTTTTTTTTTCTTTTATGTTCTCTTTCTTCCGAGACTTGTTCTTTTCGCGTGTTTGGTCGATTTGTTGACTTGTATGCTTCGCCGCGAGACCGATTGTCGAACGCGCGTTGGTTAACATACGCGTGCTGATCGATGCGCGCGGGCTGATTGACGTGCGTGCGTTGACCGGCGCGCACGAGTTGGTTTGACGTACGCGCGTTGACCGATGCGCACGAGATGATTTGACGTACGCGCGCTGACCGGCGCGCACGAGTTGGTTGACGTGCGCGCGTTGACTGGCGCGCACGAGTTGGTTTGACGTGCACGTGTTCGACTGACGCGCACGCGTTGGTTGACATGCGCGCGTTGACCGGCGCGCACGAGTTGATTGACGTGCGCGCGTTGACCGGCGCGCACGCGTTGGTTGACGTGCGCTCGTTGATCGGTACGCACGAGTTGATTGACGTGCGCGCGTTGACCAGCGCACACGAGCTGATTGACGTGTGCGCGTTGACTGGCGCGCACGAGTTGATTGACGTGCACGCGTTTGACCGACGCGCACGAGTTGGTTTGACGAATCTTCTTGACTCGCCCATTCATTGCTTCGAGTTTCGTGCGGGCTCTCGTAGACAATTTTAGACGCCTACAGATACCCCCTCCAAAGTGTTTCAGCCTCATTCTTTTATAGAGGAGTCTGAAACGCTTTGGATATGATGGATCCCCACCTTCAGTCGGTGTTAAAGGACCTACAGATGGTTTCGATTCTTGACTTCTCCATATTTTAGCGTATTCTGTATTTTGTCGAATAGCTAAGATTTTCTCGGTACTGCGTTTATCGTCTGACCGTTGTTGAAGCCTTGAACCGGAATTGGTGAGTGGGTTTTTTTTGTTGATATGTCATTGAGTTGACTTTTGAATCAATTGCAACGTGTTGACTGGCGTTGACCTAGGGCTACGCGTTGACCGGCGTTGACCTTAGGGTTTCGAATCGATCGACGTTGACTTTCATCGCAACGCGTTGACTGGCGTTGACCTAGGGCTACGCGTTGACCGGCGTTGACCTTAGGGTTTCACGTTAACCTGAGGAGAACCAGTTTATACTCGTGTACTCCTGGGAGTTTCGGGAATCAGTTTAACCTCGTGTACCCGCCGGAGGTTGCCAGGTTATCCTTAAGAATTATTATTTGTAATATTCTCTAGGAACTTCCTGTCAAAACGGGAAACAGTTTAGACTCATGTACCCGTTGGAGTTTGGATATCGAGTATTCCGATAAAAGGCGAAAATATCGCGAAATCACCCAAAATATAAAATTGGGTCCCGAATATTCCGAAATAGGTGAAAAATCACGAAATCACCCAAAATATAAAATTGGGTCTCGAATATTCTGAAAATAGACGAAAATATCTCGCAATTATTTGGGAGACGGAATTGAACTCCGAAAATTCCAAATCTGACTGAAAATGCCGCTCAATTATCCGGCGGGTCACTCAAATCCGACCCGCCGGTCCGCGGGTCACTCAAATCCGACCCGCCGGTCCGCGGGTCACTCAAATCCGACCCGCCGGTCCGCGGGTCACTCAAATCCGACCCGCCGGTCCGCGGGTCACTCAAATCCGACCCGCCGGTCCGCGGGTCACTCAAATCCGACCCGCCGGTCCGCGGGTCACTCAAATCCGACCCGCCGGTCCGCGGGTCACTCAAATCCGACCCGCCGGTCCGCGGGTCACTCAAATCCGACCCGCCGGTCCGCGGGTCACTCAAATCCGACCCGTCAATCTGCAGGTCACCAAAATTCGACCCGCCAATCTGCAGGTCACCAAAATCCGACCCGCCAATCTGCAGGTCACCCAAATCCGACCCGCCAATCTGCAGGTCGCCCAAATCCGACCCTCTAAATCGCGGGTCACTTGGGTCCGACCCTCCAATCTGCAGGTCACCAAAATCCGACCCGCCAATCTGCAGGTCACCCAAATCCGACCCGCCAATCTGCAGGTCGCCCAAATCCGACCCTCTAAATCGCGGGTCACTTGGGTCCGACCCTCCAATCTGCAGGTCACCAAAATCCGACCCGCCAATCTGCAGGTCGTCCAAATCCGACCCTCCAAATCGTGGGTCACTTGGGTCCGACCCTCCACTTTGCGGGTCACCCAAATCCGACCCTCCACTTTGCGGGTCACTTGAATCCGACCCTCCAACCTGTCGGTCACTTAAATCTGACCCGCGCCAGAGTCAAGGCAGAAGATGTTCTACACCTGTTTCGTCGATCCCTGTGAGTTCCGTACCTCCGGCGGGGCACCGTGACAACGTGGATTTGTCCCGATTCAAAGTGAGGATAGTCGATCGCCTGGGTCCTTTGCACGAGGATCGAGGCAAAGTTCTGATCGAAGAACGCTTGGGTCCGGTGACTGAACCCCGAGCGACTCGTCGAGCTGGAGGTCGCACACGCCCTCGCAACAATTTCAAGCCTTCTCATAAAGGGAAAACTCCAATTTCCGCCCGCCTGGGGGTGTGTATCCAAAACCAAGAGCCTGTTGAGATCATGCGCTCCCAAAAGCGTAGTTCTAAACACGTGACTCTTAAGAATGCTAATAAAGCGGCAAATCCCCTGAAAGAAACGTATTCATCTGACGATGACAACGTTATACCAGGGGAGTCATGTCAACACACGATAGGTTGCTCCGGTCATCTGATCGATGAGTTGTACTATCGGGCTGGGGGTATGAACGAGTCTCGGAAAAGATATGCCCGAGAAACCAAATCTCACTACCCGTGCGCCGAACTAATCAGGACAATATTATCAGCATGTAGTTGCCCCAAGACCGCTCCGCAGAGGGTCTCGGTATCCGAGAGGATCTCCAACGGAATGACTAAGTCCAAACCAAAACGTCTCCGTAAAAAGAGATCGGTTGTTCAAGGTGACGAACTCCCGGAAGTCACAATAAATATGGCTGATAAGGGAAAGTCGATTCGACCTTCTAGCTCTGACCCGCTTATATCTCATCGGCTAACCCGGTTGCGATCAGGGACCACTAGACGCAGGGACTACCACAGAATGCAGAGAGGGTTATCCTCGGACGATGAAGCATCGGATGCTAACTCTGCAGTCACTTCTGACAATACGGTATCTAGCCCAGGGCAATCCCGCGAAGTGTT
>NW_017972796.1:0-42657 GCF_001876935.1 Asparagus officinalis | reverse complement strand
GGGCCGGGTCAGGCCGGGCCGGCTCGGATGGATAGGCCTAGCTCTATTCAAGTAGACTGGCTCTACTACGAAGGGTCCTTCCCATTTGGGATTGAATTTCCCTTTCGTCTTATGTGTCATGACTATAGGACGTCTTATTGCTAAAATAAGATCGCCTTTCTTGAAGATCTTTTCTTTGACCTTTTTGTTGTAGGCTTTTAAGATTCGAGCTTGGTATAACTCGATTGTTATTGGGCTTAAAGTCGCTTATCGTCTAACGCTTCCAGTTCTTGGAGGCGTAATCGATGTTGTTCTTCATCGGTCATCCCGGTTGCAAGAGCAATTCTTAGAAATGGGATCTGAATTTGTAATGGTAACACGACTTCATAGCCGTAAACTAAAGAAAATGGAGTAGCTTCTTTGGGATCGTCGGGAAGTATGCCGTACAAGACATAATCGACGAATGGGAATCGCCAATCCCTTGGTTCGAGACCTATGAAAGTTTCGCAGACGATCTCTATTGTTGTCTCTTCTGCATAGTCTTCTAGAGAGAACTTGAGGTGATACAAGTCACAACTTGAGACGAATATCTTTGCTTTTGCTTTCGATGGTAATGTTGCCAATGAAGCTAAAGCATCTACATATGCATTTTGTTGGCGCGGACCATATCCGATAAAGAAGCCTTCAAATTTTTGGGCTAACTTTAACGTTGGAAAGTGGTATGGGAGCAAATCCTTATCGTACACTTCATATTCTCCTTGGACTTGATTTACGATGAGTTAGAAATCACTGAGGCCTCGAGCTATCGGATGTTGATTTTCTTAGTCAATTGCATCTCTAACAGCAAAGCATTATACTTTGGTATATTGTTGGTGCATGGCTCGGTTAAGGAGAATCCTTTACGGATCACCTGACCAATTAGGGACATGAGTACAACCCCCACTCTGGCTGTGATTCTTCTGTCAAGTCGTGCTTGTAGGTGTAAATTTTGATCTCCCGAAAACAGGGAACTTCGTTTGTATTACTAAGAAGGCTTATTACAAACTAATCAATCGAAATTACAACAGAAGCAGAGGGAAGGCCCTCCTTGTTTAGTGTGGGGACTTTCGGTAGCTATAGGATGATTCGCTCGATGCTTGTGTCGAGTCTGCTTCCCTTGGACGGTTCGACCGAGGTCACTGGAGAGTTTCAGTGCTCAGTAGAAACTCGGTTTGATGGAGTTTGGGTTCTCGAGTTCGGCGGCGATCAGGGCCCGGAACTGAGAGGGGGTGCTACAGTGCAAAAGGTTATGCAAAGAGCTTGTCGTCGACCCTTGTGGGAGTCGAGAGCTGGTGGTTCAATTAGCTGATTCAACGATGAGCGAATCGTTGGATGGCTAAGAAACAGCTGAACTTCTTCTTCGTAGTTAGCAGAAGTTCTGAACTGGTGAACTGATCAACCCGTTGAACCCCTTCTTCGTGGCTGGAAGAAGTTCTTAAATGGTAGAGAGACGGCGTGGTCACTCCTTGAATCATGGGATGTGACCATGTACTGTCAAGAGATGTCTTGCCGCCCATCTGTACTACGAACGGTCACTCGATGGGGTGTGTTCACGTCATGTCACGTAGGAGTGGGAAGGCCCCTCCTCATATACGAGATAGCGAACGTCCACTACTCGAATGGATTTGGCCAGCCTACTGTGCGCCGGCGGATCTAGCTCTTGACTTGGACCGTTGAGCTGAGTCGCATTTATGAGTGCACAGGTTGATTTGGCGTCTGTCCGATCACTTGTACTGTGGGCGGCCACTCGACGGGCCTAGAGTACTATGCTCTCTCTCTTTGGGTCGAGAGAGGTGGGGAAGCGGGTTCCCAGTATTCGAGTGAGCTTGGACAGCTTCGAATGCCGGCGGGTCCAGCTCTTGACTCGGACAGCCGAGGTGAGCTGCATTTATGAATGTTCAGATCGACTCGACACCTGCCCGATTACTCGTACTATGAGCGGCCACTCGACGAGCCTGGAGTACCGTGCCCTCTCCCTTCAGGTCGAGAGGGGTGGGAAAGCCCGCCTCAGCATGTGGGGTAGCAGATACCTAGCTATACTGGCGGCCTTGAGGTTTACTGGTGAATTTGACTACAGACTCGGTCAGGCGAGTTGTGATAAAAGGTGAATTCCCGTGGCTTGGGCGACTTCTCCTTGCAGGCGAATTTCTCGCAAGCTCACGGAGGTATTTTTTACCGTCTACAAGACCCCTTCAAAGTTTTCAGACCTAAACCGGCTTGCGTGTGGTCTGGAATACTTTGAATAAAGAAGCTCCTGGCGAAACAAGTGCATTGGGTTTCTTTTAGGGATTTTAGCAAACCCTCAGCTATCAACGGGTTTTATATGCCTTTACCGATTACCGTTTGAATCGGACTAGCCATACTATTCCCCTCAGTATGATGAGTTGTCAAGTAGTTTCTCTTAGACTTGATGCTAAGATTTCTACTCTAACCCTCAGCCATTCGAGGCGTGGGCTTAAGTGAGGTCATCTCGTTGGCGGTTCAAGGCTCGGGACAAGTCGTGTTATTTGTCGTTTGTCTCCAAGGGCGAATGAGCCGTTCAGGCGAAGTTAGGTTTTGGAGGCGAAATTCTGCTCGACTTGCGGATTTGGGTCGAGTTTTCACAGGTGAGACCTTTCCTTTGGGCGAAACTAGGTTCGGTGTGGGTGAGCCACGTGTCCTTTGGTGGGCTTCGTGCTTTCCAGCTAAGGCGGCGTGGTTCCGTTACGTCGCGTTCATTGCGATTCGACAATCTGACGTAAGCTTCGTACGCCTCGTCTGAATCGTGGCCGTGGATTTTGAACCCAATTGTCGGATACAACCATTGATTTCGGCTCGGGTTCCGGGTTTTCGACCGGCTCGTTTCCCGTCTTGACGGTTCTTTCGAAATGTTGGGGGCAATCTGGGCCGTTGATTCCGATTGTGGTCACGTTTCTCGTCCGCTAGTGTTTTACTTTTTGAGGGCGATCGTGGCCACGTCGGCAACTCTGCCTTTAAATAGGCTGTTCCCTTTCTTTGAGGGTTACCGTGTTCAGGAATCTTGAAAATTTTCTAAAGAGAGAGAGTTCCCGCTTAATCCCTTCAATGGCGCCGAAATCTAAGAAGTGTGTTGCGAAGGGAGGAGGTCCCGGACGCTATTCCAACCGCCTCGCCGTCGGCGTACCCGCCAGCGTGCCTGAGACGCACTTGGGTAAGTCAAGGGGTTCGTCTGACGACCTTGTGTAGGTTACAGACGTCGGGTTGGGAGGATGAGCATCGCTTGTCCTCCCTGGATTCAGTCATCCTTTGGCAGCTTCCCCGACTTAGGGCAAAGTCGGCGAGTTTGACTTTTTCTCTGGTAAAGGGGAGTATCGCTTACACAGGCAGATCTCGTTCTAGTTAAGCAGATTTCACCTTTCGACAGGCGAATTCGCCCGTCTTTACTTGATTGGCGGATTTACCCTTAGGGCGGATTCTGTCCTGATTCTTTGGTTCTTTCCTGCAGCGACCTTTTCTGATGAAGCTCTTTCGAATGGCGTGGCCATCGATCTCGCCAGAGGCACAGGCTATACACCGCCTTCCCGATTTCCCTCCTTGGATCCGGTGCCCGCGTTCTCTGCTGATAAGCCGGATGGCTTGATAAAGAGAGTCACTGATGGGCACCATCTAACGCTATGTGAGTTGACCACCGACGCGGTGTTGACAGACAAGGCCAGGACGGAGTTACAAAAGCCCCAATTCTTGTTCAGCGACGCCGCGACTGATCCTTCCGCCCTGCTGATCAAGGAGAGCAGGTGGCTCCGCACAATGGATGGGGTCCACAACTATCTTCCCAATATGCCGAGAGGGTTCTCCATCGTTGAGCTGCGTTCCTTCGCGGTCCCGAGGATGATGAATTGGGATTTGACCCCAACTCAAGACGGGGTGACTTGCGGCATCTTTACAGGCTCCATAGCTGGGTACGGGGTAGAGAGCTCTTGTAAACGGGTGACCGGCCTGCGTCCGGGCCTACCTTTCAACGAGGCGCCCACTGGGGAGACGACAGTGGTTGCGGAGACCTTCCGTCATCGTTTCTTCCAAGACGGTGGGAAATTTCCCCCAAAGGATTTCAGAGCTCCGGGGTGGATCTACTCTGCGCCTGGCAGCAAGACCTGGTGGTCCAAGATTACCGACTACATTTTGGTCGAGAATTCTGATCTTACGAACTCAGAGCTATATGCGGCCATTCAGGCCACTCGGCACGGTCTGAAGATTAATGCTTCCCAGTTCCACAGCATCTTAGAGCTGTATTGTGCGGATAGTGGCATGTTTTTCACCCCCAATGGTGAGCTCGGTATAGCCCTTCACGAGATGTACGACGTGTCGGGACTACCGCTAGGAGACTTTCCATATGAGGAGTACGTTCCTGGTCAAGATGAGATCGACCAACTTTCAGACCGATCCACTTTGGTGGTCGAGACTCTGTGGGAATTGCTCTGTCACTATCATATATGCCTCAATACCATAGGGCGGTCGACCACAAAGGTAAGAAGAAAAGGGCCCCGGGGATCAGCCACAAGAACTGGGCTGATTATTTATTCCCTGAGAACGATGTCAAAGGAATGCCTGCTCTGTCGCTGAGCGGATGTGACCAGGCTAAAGTGGAAAGGAGGACGGGCGAAGGGGAAGCCACTGTAGCTCTCGAGCATGACGAGGGCGGGTTCAAATCCGGAACGGTCTTCCACTCGTTTCACCACCAGGCCAAGTCCCCTATATCTGGAATGGCTCTGTTCGCGGGGTATCTTATGTTGTGGCTGAAGAGGTACGTGGTCCCCACTCATTCCTTCGAGGCGCTTCCGGTGGAGGTCGTGTACCCTGCGGTTTGCTTAGCCCACGGGAAGTCCTATTCCTTGGTGTCGGCGATGGTAGCGTGTATCCATCGGGGACTCCGCACACTGACGGTCCAGTTTTGCCGCGTGTTGATTGTCGACGAAGGGGAAGGTGAAGTCGCCAGGACCCCTAATCCTAGAGTGGGGTTGCCGTACACCTACTTGATGGTGTGGTTCATCTACCACTGCGAATGTTTGATGAGCGCCCCCACGACTCTTCAGGGAGACAGGTTTGTTCCATTCGTTGAGCGCTTGGAGAGGTGCTCTTGGAAGTGTAAAGACATTCCTGACGCACGGAAGACGCTTTCCCATTTCGTCCACTACAACTTCCGTAGTTTCTTTCCATACTTCAGCGGAGGAGGATATGGGGACTCTCTTAGAGATGTGCCGACGGCAGACCATCACACAGCTCTCCCCTGTGGCGCTTTTCGATGGTTGGTGAATATTCGGCCGGGGTATCATGTCCTGCGAATAGGCTCCGTGTGCTATCTCGAGCCGTATATCCCTTGCAGGTTTGCCCACCAGTTTGGGTATGACCAATTGTATGTGGGCAACGTCAATCCCCGCTGCACTTCGAAGGAGGGCTGGTGGATAGAGCTCGGGGATGGTTCTGGACTCATGCTGGTGGTACCCATGCCCATTTTGAACTACCTGCGAAGGATCATGATTTGCACCATACTCTCCTGTACTGCCGGTGGTATCGGGGTACCAGCGCTAATCCCAACGGCTTCTGGTTCCAGAGCTCGTGTCTGGCGGAGCACGGGCGTCCTCCCAGAAGGCCTCTCCGTACTTCGAGGTGGAGGGGTCGCCAGACTGCCAGGGAGTGGTTTTCAGAGGGTCCAGCTGAAGACGTCGAGGGCTTCGACGTGGGTCCAGACGGATCTGAGGCGCCCGATGCCCGAGCTCCCTCTCCTAGTCTTCCGTTGGACCCCAAAAGTGAGTAGGGAGAATCTGACGAGTTAATCCGGGCGGGCGATCGACTGGAGCGAGCCCGGAGCTTAATAGCTGGGCGGATGGGGATGCCCCTCCTACCTCCGAGTAGTTCGCTGATCTCTAAGCGGCAGCGGGAGACGGCGGCCGAAGGCTCCAGAGCGGAAGCAGCCAAGAAGGCCCGTTGCGAGGAGACTGTTGAGACCGCCAGAGCGGCGGAGGGTCAGGATGATGCTGCACAGGTGATTATTCCTGGAGTGACTGTCTGGCGGTCTCAACAGTCTCCTCGCAATGGGCCTTCTTGGCCGCTTCCGAGCAGGTACTTCTCGTCTAACCCTCTCCTGTGTTGTTGTTGTGTTACACAGCTCAAGAAGGGGCACCGCCTACCGAGGAGCATGTGGCTGAGCCCATTCTGATTTCCGACGACGAATCTGAGGACCCTACGGCTTCCTCCGAATCGAAGCCTGTTCCGACACCTGATGCTGAACCCTGCCTCGAGATTCCACCCATCGTGGCGCTCGCTCCGGGTCAGGAGGTTGCTTCTTCAGACTCTTTGTCCATTCAGGCTCGTGTCGGGGAGCTCGAGAACACCGTAAAGCAGGTAATTTCCCTTGTCAATCTCGGCATGGGGACCTATAATGGCCTCAAGCAGTCCTTTCTGGATCGTGCTGCCGATCTCTGGCGATTGGGCGAATGTCAGCTTGCCACACATTGCGAACAGAGGCTCCTTCTTCTGGAGTCACGCTTGTTGCGTTTGGAGATCCTGCGACGAGAGGGTCCGAAAGTCGATGTGGAGTCCCTCCTGTATCATGCTAGACGTCAGGAGGCCTGGGATCAGGAAGTTCGCTCTAGGGAAATAGCAGATCTGGAGTCTAACCTCGCCTTCTGGGTGGATCAACAGTGCTTACTGGAAGAACGGATAGGTGACGCTACTTCCACTGTATCCCGCCTGAAGGCCGAGTTAGGGGAGGTGGAGTCGTCTCTGAGGAAGGTTCAATCCGAGAGGGCAAAGGTCAACAGGATCGTTGAGGATGAAACTTGGAGCCTTTTTACGTTACGCCAGGAGGACACTGCCACTAGGTCAAGTTTTGAAGATCGGGCGCGAAAAGAGGCTGAGGACAAAGCCCGGGAAGACCATGCGAGAAGGTTGGCCGCGGTCAAGGCAGAGCTTGACTCCTTTAGTTTGTTGGAATAGGCTCTTGGGTCTGGGACCACGTTAACAAACTTTATTTCATTTTCCTTTTTTGAATGTAATGTTATGACTCTTTGGTTGTAAGGTCATAACTTTGTTTAAATATACTGTCTAGAAGTATCTAATGAAGTTTGTGTTTCCTTGTTGTGCACACATCTTTTTAATATGCCGCCGTTCAGTGTTTTGCTTGTAGAACCGCTGATAATTAGTGTCGTGGGCGAAGCCCCTCGCGTGATGGCGAGTTAGTGTCGATAGCTATACCCAAATGCCGGCGAAACTCGAATGAAGGCAAGTCTGCGTTGAAGGCTAGACTCGACTGCTGGAGAGTTTACACTACAAGCGAAATTCGTGTGATGGTGAGTTCGCGTGGAAGACCAAACTTGGCTTCTGGCGAGTTCAGGCTGCGAGCGAAACTCGTGTGATGGCGAATTTGTGTTGAAGACCGAACTTGGGCTCTGGCGAGTTCAGGCTGCAAGCGAAACTCGTATGAGGGCAAACCTGTCCCATAGTCGAAGATTTAAACTCGGGCGAAACTCATGCCACGCGTCCGCTTGCGGGCCCAAATGCTTGCCAGCTAAGGCTTTGTTAATGCCCATTAATGGTGAAGCGACGGGACGCCTCGCCTCTCGCACTCCATCCGATCGGTCGGTTTGGGGTCCTGAGAAAAATGGCCTTTCATTATTGGCGCTGAGCTCGAAGCGTCGTAGGATATCTGGGCCGCTCGATTGTTTGGGATAATAGATCTCCGCTGTTGGGTCTTCGGATATATAATGCGCTTGCCGTCTCTTCAGCAAGGTCCTCACGTCTTTGAAATAATTCGTCAGAAGAGAACTGCTGCCGAAACCCCCTTTGACCCATGGCCTCTGCATCTGACCATAGCGCTTCCAAAGGCGTGGACTCTTCCGCCACCGTCATCGGTGGTAGAGCGCCGTCGGCGTCCCCCGCGAGCTCTGCTCAAGGGTCTTCTGTACCGGACCCCACATCTCACCCTGCGTTCGAGATCCTCCAGAGGTTGGAGGGCCTAGTGCGCCGAACCGCTGTTGCTGTCGGGGAGGGTGCTGGCAGATACTACGACGCGCTTCCCCTCGTGGAGGCGGGTCTGGAGGCAACGACATCAGGCGGTGTTGGACAAGATGGATGCCTATATGGACGCCGCTTTCTTTGGGGATGCTGGTTCTCTCCGTGGCGAGGCGAGGCTGCGGGAGCTCGAGCGCGAGGCGATGAGGCTTAGCCAAGCTGCCGGAGTGGTAGACAGGGCGCTTCAACTCCTTCGCCAGGAGGAAGAGGATGGCGAGGCTGCTCTTGTCAAGCTGCGGCAGAAGCAAGAGGAGGAGGCGAAGGCCCAGCGTGCGGCGGATCTTGCGGCAGTCAAGGCTAAGATCGCCACTTTCTGTCTGCTGAAGTTCCTTTAAGGCCTACCTCTTTCTCTTGCTTTTCTTCTTTTTTTTTTGGTTGTAACTTGGTTGATGCGGGCTGCACCATAACTCCCAAAACTTTATATATGTGATTTTGGCCTGTAATGGCCTTTTGTTTGGTTTATCCTCTGCTTTGTATGCACAGTTTTTCTTTTTCCTGTGTTTTTGTCTCCACGTTGGCTTTGCCCGCGCTATTTGGTGCTTGAGTTGATCTACTCACGCCATCTTTAACAACATGGCGAGTTTTTTTTTTGACTGATCTGTCTTGGATTTAGCCGTGAGGCTCTTTTTCTGCTCTTGGCTTTTTACGGCATGGGGTCAGGTGGATTCCGACCTTCGCGTTGCAGCCCAAGCGGAACCGCCAGGGTGACACCTAGGTTGGAACAAAAACACCTAGGTTGGAACAAAAATACAGGTGCTCGCGATCAACTGAAGAACCTAACTATGACTTGCCATTTGGTGAGTTATTGTTCGAAGGAACCGTCGGGCGTGACGTCTGTCGAGCCGCCCTTGATAATTGTCACTGTTTGTGAGGGCGACGACATAGGCGATAATCGAATCCTTCAGGGATGTAGGAATGTACCGATCGATTGCTGCAATAGCCATCGCGTGGTAGGCTACTACCCATCAGTTATCCTAAGGGAATGTTAGAATATCTGGCATAGGTCAAGTAGTTCAAGGACGTAGGAGTGTGACCCTTGACCGAAGTAACAATACATCGCATGGTAAGTTATTACTTAGGCTGTGTTATTCGTAGGAATAACGGCGCCGGTCATCAGAGGTAATCATTAACCCGATGGCGTTTCATCGCGATTGGAGCAACTATGAGGACCTACCATCCTTTTGAAGAGGATTGGTAAGTTGATTTTGTCAGAGGTTTGATGTTAACGTGACAGGGATTGTCGTGATTGGAACGACTTTGAGGACCTACCATCCTTTTGAAGAGGATTGGTAAGTTGATTTTGTCAGAGGTTTGATGTTAACGTGACAGGGATTGTCGTGATTGGAACGACTTTGAGGACCTACCATTTGTCGTGATTGGAACGACTTTGAGGACCTACCATCCTTTTGAAGAGGATTGGTAAGTTGATTTTGTCGGAAGTGACAGTGGGGGTCCTGCCATCACCGGGAATCTGGCCCAAGAAGTGGAGCTCGCCTAAGTCATTAGGCTCGCCTGATTTGAGCGGTTCGTCATAACTGGGAACCTGGCTCGATAAGTGGGGCTTGCCTAAACTGTTAGGCTCGCCTGATTTGAGCGATTCGCCGAAACCAGTTTAACCTCTTATACCAGTTGGAGGATGGAAGACCAGTTTAGACTCATGCACTCGTGGGAGTCTGGGAGGAAGAACTAAGGGTAGTACTTCTTCAGATATTTGCCGTTGATGGGCATCATGATCTTATCGCCATTTTACTTGACGAGGCGATAGGCTCCATTCGAGTAGACTGTCTCTACTACGAACGGTCCTTCCCACTTGGGCTAAAATTTACCCTTCTTCTTGGAGGTGAGAATCATTGGTCGGCGAATGGCTAGTACCAGTTCTCCCTCCTTGAAGGCTTGGCGTTTGACTTTCTTGTCGAAAGCCTTGGCCATTCGGGCTTGATAGAACTCAATGTGCTGTTGAGCTTCTAGTCGTTTGCCGTCCAACGCTTCGAGCTCCGCGAGTCGTCGTTGGTGATTATCCTCAACCGTCATCCCCATTGCTAGGATGATGCGGAGGGATGGAATTTGAATCTCTAATGGCAATACGGCTTCACAGCCGTATACCAATGAGTAGGGCATGTTGCCAGTCGGTGTGCGAACCGTTGTGCGATATGCCCATAAGCTTTCGCCTAGCTTTTCATTCCAATCGCGTTTGCTAGTGGAAGTTAGCTTGGTCAAAATTTTGATAATTGTTTTTTTGAAGGCCTCGGCCAAACCATTCGCCGAAGGGTTATATGCCGTGGATGAGAGGTTTTGTATTCGGAACTTGTCACAAAACCTGGTGAATGCATGACTAACGAACTGCGTACCGTTGTCATGAATAATACGCCGGGGTACGCCGTATCGGTATATGATATAGTGTTTGATGAATTTGATCACGTCATTAGTCTTGACCTCTCTTAAGGGGACGGCTTCGGCCCACTTAGAGAAGTAGTCGGTGATTGCGAGGATGAAACGATGGCCTCTCGCCGACGGCGGGGATATTGGTCCGACTATGTCCATCCCCCATGCCTCGAAGGGCCATGATGCCTTCATCGGGTGTAGGTCTTCAGGAGGTTGATGCATGTAGTTGGCGTGGATTTGGCATTCATGGCAGCGCCTTGCGTAAGCGACCACGTCGCTAACCATCCCCGGCCAAAAGTAGCCTATCCTCCGCAAGTGATCCCAAAGCTTGGGTCCAGGTTGGTGAGCCCCACAAGTGCCGTCATGGGCTTTGCGTAGGACCTCCTGCGCTTCCGCCTTTGAAAGACATCGAAGCAACAAGCCGTCGTATGACCTCCGATACAACGTCTTGGTGGTCGAATCATAGTAGAACCTTAAGGCACGTCGTCGGACAGACTCTCGTTCCCTTGCGTCTTCGGGCAACATGCCGTATAGAACGTAATCGATGATCGGGAGATGCCAGTCCTCCAGATCGGGCTGGTCCGGGACTTGATGAGTGACGTTCGCTTCTGGGACGTCTTTTAGTCGAAAGAGTCTTCGGCTGGCGACAGCCAAGTTAGCCGCCAAGGATGCAAGAGCGTCTGCATGCGTGTTCTTGGAACGGAGCACGTGCTCAATGCGGAAACTTTCGAATGACCCTACTAGTTTGATAGCCGCTTTGTGGAGTAGGATAAGATCGTCGTTCCTGACCTCGTATTCGCCAGTCATCTGCTTGACGATGAGTTGGGAGTCACCGTACGCCTCCAGATGCTTTATCCCTAACTCTTTGGCCAACTCGAGCCCTATGAGTAACGCGTTGCACTCAGCCATGTTGTTGGTGCACGGCTCTGTCAAAGAAAAGGCTCGGGGTAACACATGGCCATGCGGAGAGGTGAGGACCACCCCCACTCCTGCAACAATAGAGCCGCTCGTGCCTACGCGAGACGCGCCGTCGAAGAACATCTGCCACACCTCTGGCGACGAAGTTACATTGGCTTCGGGGGGTTCATCTGGCAAATCTTCAAATAGGTCGGTCTTCGCCCCCAGCGGGTGACTAGCCATAAGATCATAGATGGCCTGCCCCTTGACCGGCTTTTGTGGCATGAAATGGATGTCATATTAAGATAGTAGGAGTGCCCATCTGGCCAAACGCCAATTCAACGCTACCGGTTGTGTCATGAACACTCGGATGGGGTTCATCCAGGAAATAACGTGGATTGTCTGGCGAACACTAAGGCCAAGCATTCCTTTTTGATCATTGGGTACCGCTGTTCGGCGCCTTACAAGGTTCTGCTTAGGTAGTAGATGCCTTGCTCGTAGCGTGCATCGTCATTTTGTACCAAGAGGGCGCCTAGAGAATGATCCATGGCCCGTATATAGATGAGGAACGGCTTTCCTGAGATCGGCGCCGCGAGGACAGGCAGGTTTGAGAGATAAGCCTTGATTTCTTCAAAGGCCTTTTGGCAAGGCTCGTCCCACATGAAGGAAGTACCTTTCTTCATTAGTTTGGAGAAGGGTTGATACTTGCCCGAAAGATTTGAGATGAACCTTCGGATGTAAGCCAATCGTCCCTGAAGGCCTCTTAGCTCTTTAAGATTTTGGGGCGGTCGAAGCTCTTGAATGGCTCGCACCTTGTCTGGGTCAATCCGGATTCCTTTCTTCGTGACGACGAAACCGAGGAATTTGCCGCTAGACATCTCTAAGAATGACTTAGTAGGATTCATCTTGAGTTGATGAGTCCTCATGAGTTCGAACATTACCCTCAAGTCTTGAAGGTGGTCCTCCTTACGGCGACTCTTCACGACCAGGTCGTCCATGTAGCATTCGACCGTCTTTCGCAGATAATCTCGAAAGATCATGCTCATGGCACGTTGATAGGTTGCGCCAGCATTTTTGAGTCCGAAGGGCATAACGGTGTAGCAGTACACCCCCATAGGAGTTCTGAATGAAGTGTGCTTCTCATCCTCGGGGTGCATTTTGATTTGATTGTACCCCGAGAAACCATCCATGAAGGTCATCCTCTCGAATCCGCACGTGTTGTCAATGATGACATCTGTGATGGGCAGGGGAAATTCGTCTTTGGGGCACGCAGTGTTAAGGTCCCTAAAGTCGATGCAGATGCGAATCTTACCGTTTTTCTTCAGGACCGGAACAATATTGGCCACCCAGTCGGGGGGTTGTTCTTCCCTGATGAAACCGGATTCGATCAGTTTCTTTACTTCGGCCTCAATCGCCTCCATGATCTGAGGGCGAAACCGCCTCTGCTGTTGCTTGACTGGTTTGGCACCTGGGCTGATGTTGAGGCGATGCGTGGCGACCCACGGATCTAGGCCGGGCATGTCCTCGTAATTCCATGCGAAGACGTCAATATATTCCCGTATGAGGGCAATGAGGTCCTCTTTTTCCTGGGGAGGTAAACTACCGCTGATGAATATGGGCTTGGGATTCACCTCATTACCCATGTTCACCTGGAGGATTTCATCTTCGGTCGGTGGTTCACGTTGCTCAAAGCGACTGTTCCACTGGGTGTTAACATGGCGATCCCATGTCTCATCATAAAGCGGAACTTGTCCATCCTCTGCCATTTCGGCGGGATCCATCGTAGCCATGTTGACCGTAAGGTTATCGAATAGATCCCTCACGCTGACATCTGAGTCCCATGCCGAGGTTGTTGACAATTGATCCCCCGAACATACATAGTCGGAATCCTCGTTGGCGTAAAAGCACAACTCCGATGAAGAGGAGGAGTAGCCTAAGCCTCTCCGAGTCCTGTTGAAGTAATTTGAGGGTTTACCTTTGGGTACGTAAGCGGGTCGGATGACCGTTTTGCACCCTCGGCAGTAATTCAGGCCCTCTAAACGAGTGAGGTCATACCCCCATATCGCTCATCATGCGCTTCGCAACCTGACTGTATTGTGAAAACTGAGGCGCGGGATCCTCGTCCTCAGATTCATCCCATAGCGTGCGTAGGGGATGATCGATTCGACCGAAGATAATATCCTTTCGATAATTATTCCGGGCTGGCACGACGAGCACAGCTTGCGATGACTTGATCGGCTGTGCCTTGGCGACGTATGATGAGCATATTGGTAAGTGCAGGGAGGGATCACTGTAGAGTTTTGACCATAGGTTATTGGACGTATCATCCTCGGATGTGGAACAAGACGACAAATAAGCAAAGTTGGACTTCTCATTCATGATAATTTCCTCCGCCTGAACAGCGTTGGTTACATTGTGACTTTCGTAACCGATTACAATTGACTCAAAATCGTTCAGGATTAGGCTGTCGCCGTACTCAGGCTCGTTGTCTGCCTCGTTGCCACTCTCCAGCTCCTCTGCCGGTAGCTCGTCGGGGTCTTGGTACAGCAGAGAATCCGTGAAGTAGTTTTCGACGCCTTTGAAGGGTTGCTTGTCGGCCACTACCGTCTTCACTTGCTCGTAATCGTCCACATACTTCAGGCATTGGTGTAACGTGGACGGGACTATTCGGTTGCCATGGATCCACGGACGTCCCAAGAGTATGTTGTAGGAAGGTTCGGCGTCGATGACATAGTAGGTCACCTCCGTCTTCATGTCGCCTATTCGACATTTCAGGCGGATTTTGCCGAGTGGCCGAGTCCCCGTGGCATTAAAGACAAAGATGGTCGTCGTGGTCGAGGATAGGCGCTTTGGCGGTATCCCTAGGTGTTTGATCAATTTCAGGGGCACGATGCTCAACGTAGAACCCGGGTCGACCTGAATTCGATCCACTTTCGACGAACCGACGTATCCCGTGAAGTACAGTGGTCGATCATGAGACGTACTCTTGATCAGCATGTCCTCAGGAGTAAAAGTGATGCACGGGACCCGTCTCTCGGTGGTTTGGCAACACGTTGCACATTCTTGTTCCGCGTCCTCCTCCCTCGAGAAGTGGGTGGAGAAGGCCTTCGAGTCGGCCAGTGCCTCTTGCAGAGCTTCCCGGGTAGGTCTGGATAGCCGTAGGAGATCGTACATGGTAATTCGCACGGGGATGCCTTTCAACTGCGTGAGTACATTGAACCGAAAAGGCTGATAGCTTGAACTTGGCCTACCCGGATTGGGAGGGGTTGTCGTGGTTGGCCTCGTTGGAGGTCCCGCCGAGTTATCCGCCCTCGTGGGGTATTTCTTAGCGAATTCCTTCCCTGCTCTCGTGGCGAGGACAGTGGTTTCCTCTTCGGAGTCGGTCAGGGCGGTCATTGCTGTCTCCTCCCCACCTAGGATGGCGGAGACGACGTTACAATGTTTTTTCTTAGCCTCTCTCGAGGGCTTTGTAGTCCATTGTTCATCATTGAGGAGGTTCGGATGGACCCACATCACCTGACCCGATGGCAGAATCTGCGGAGCCAAACCTTTCTCTCGCTGATTGTGAGGGTCATCATTGGTGATCTTCAAAACTACCTTGGGGATAGGAATTATCCTTGCTGGGGCTTGGACCTCAGGGAGATCTGTTCCAAAGCTCAAGGTGATCATATTCGTGGTCACTTGCTTTTGAACGTTCTCTTTCTTTAAGACCCACGCGTCGTAAAGAGCTTGGAGCTTATCCTTGAGGATAGCACTTGGTCGTGTGGTGGCCCAGGAATCTGTGGTAGGCGCAATAACTCAGGTCATTGGTTTTGTTCGCCTTCTTAGGCTTCGCGGCTTCTGGTAACTTGATCCGACCGCTCTTGAGTAGAGTATCGAATGTCGCCACCACCTGATCCTCTTTGAAATCGTATTGCCGCGGGGGGCGTTGTTCAAATTGTATGGGTTTCGGCCTTTGAGCAGCCTTTGGCGCCGGGGCGGAATCGACGGCCATGATCTCTTTTCCCCTCGACCGAGGGGGATTCTTTGGCACGGCTGGTTCCGCAGTTCCCTTCTTGGGCTGCGGCTCTTCGGCCTCTAGTCTCTTGATCATGTTTTCCACTTGCTCGCCCTGGCGAACAAGCTCCTTCCATGTCCGGGTTTCTACCGCGCCCACTTTGGATAGGATGTGGATCGAGAGATTATTGCGGCACATCTCGATCAGTGTGGATTCGAAAACTTGGTCCCAACAGTGGACTGATCGGTTACGGAACCTCTTCACAAAGTCGTTGACTGACTCCGATTTTCGTTGCTTTTCGACGAGGAGGGTGGCCATTGACACCTCCGTGTCATCGTCGAAGAAGTGGGCGAGGAAGAGCCTTTCAACATCGTCCCATGACTTGATAGAGCCAGGTTCTAGTTTGCGGAACCATTCAAAGGCCACCCCCTTGAGGGTGCCTATGAACAGCCGAGTGAGAATGGCGTCGTTCCCCGTAAGGAATCCGGTCTTTGCCATGAAGTAATAAATGTGTTGCGATGACGAGCCCTTGCCGTCGAACTGCACCAAGCTAATTGGCTTGAACTTCGCCGGGTATGGGATTGTATCCCATTCGACAGGATAGGGTCGGACCACCCCCAGCTTATTCATGTTTTGCTGAAGCTTGAGTGCGTTGAGTTGGTTTTGGAATTCGTCGAACCTCTTGTCGCGGGTGCTACCCCCTGTATGCGACGTTCCTAGCGACGTCTTGGAAGAGTAATCAGATTGCGGATTACTGTTGTCTTCCGTCTCAGTTGCTGGACGATGGGGAGGTACCCACTTCTTATCCCCCATTCGTCGGGGTAAGGCCTGCTGGGTTCTCTTCTTCTTCTTCTTCTTGTTCAGAAGTTGTTCCATCATCTCCCTTAGGGAATCGATGGTCGCCTGTTGCTCTTCGAGCTTCTGGGCGACCGTCTGCTCATGGGCGAGTTCAGTCACATGTACCCTTGCCAGTGTGTCCTGACTTGAGTGTGAGGTTTGAGACGTGGCTGCCGTCGAGTGAACCTCGTCTTCACCGTAGGAGGGAGGCGCTAAGGTGGAGTAATCAAACCCAATGCTTACCCCCCTGCGACTACGTGTACGCTGGTATATGCCGCCTTGTCCGTGTTGAACAAGGCGAGGATTAGGCCCCAGAACGGAGTCCGAATCTAGGGAGTTGGAAAGTACCGCCTTACCCTTGTCCGTCATGTTGATTGTAGCGAACGGGAGCTCTAGGTCGTTGGTAGCACGTCCTTTGTGGTGACGACGCTTTCGACGGGAGGGCCTTGGTCGAGAGGGCCGTCGAGAAAGTCTCTCAAACACTGAAGGCATCGACGTTCCTATGCATTGACAGTCGGCGAGTACTTTTTGGATGAGCCTTTCGTAATGGCACTGAGGATTTGCCTCATGTATGGTGCGTTTGCGAGTTAGGTATCCCCGGAGGTCCTCTGTGGGCGGTTGGTAACAACCCCCAGCATCGGAAGGATCGCCTGGGTGATCGCACGAGAGAGCTTTGGATGTACTCTCTGGTGCTCGTTGAGTGGAGCGTTTTGGTGATGGAGTTAGGCAATCTCGCCTTGACGGGCGAGTTTTCGCGTTTGGGCGAACTCGAGTTTCAACCCTTCGTTCGAACGGGCGGGTTTGTGAGGTGTCGCCTACTTCTTTGCATTTACGCTTATCCGCCAAAAGGTTATGGCGAGGCTCGCCAGCCCTCGGGGATTCACCTATTCGGGTAGGCTCGCTCGCTCGGGGTGGTTTATTCGCATCAGGGATGTGACCTGAGAAGCGAAGTCCACCTGAGCGGGTGGCCCCGTCCTTCTTGGTTGGCGCTCCTGATTTGGAGAGCCTCCCGGCGTCGGGCGAGCTGTCCTTCCGTCTGATATTTTTTGAGCCTGCGCAATAGTTTAGGCCGCTGTATGAGACGAAGGTTCCGGCGAGTGTCTGCCGCTGCCGCTGGCGAGCTCCTTTAGAGAGAAGAACATCCGCGTGGGCCGTGGTAGTATGGTTTGTGCCAAAAAGAACCGACGTTTCTTCCGGGATAGGTGTCTGTGAGGGCCGCTTAGCGACCCATCTGGCAGACTCTCGTCCTACGCTCTCGATCTCCGGCTTGGCTTTGATCGATTTTGAGGGGGTAGGTTCCCCTGACGAAGTTCGGGCAGAGCCCTCAGGCGCGGAGGCTTTGACCGTTTGAGGTCGGCCTCTGCGCACGACTCCGCGGCGTTTGCGGGACGCCCCGCCACCAGAGGAGGAAGAAGACAAGTACTCTTCGTACTTGGCTTGGTCGAACTCGATCTCTAGGGACTCCACAATCGTCCCAACAGCGACTTCGTCGAACTAAGCTACCACCATTTTGGTTGAAGAAATAGCTTCTCCCACTGTGGTCGCCATCTTCTGTAGGTGTAAATTTTGATCTCCCTAAAACAGGGAACTTCGTTTGTATTAATAAGAAGGCTTATTACAAACTAATCAATCAAAATTACAACAGAAGCAGAGGGAAGGCCCTCCTTGTTTAGTGTGGGGACTTTCGGTAGCTACAGGATGCTTCGCTCGATGCTTGTGTCGAGTCTGCTTCCCTTGGACGGTTCGACCGAGGTCGCTGGAGAGTTTCAGTGCTCAGTAGAAACTCGGTTTGATGGAGTTCGGGTTCTCGAGTTCGGCGGCGATCAGGGCCCGGAACTGAGAGGGGGTGCTACAATGCAAAAGGTTGTGCAAAGAGCTTGTCATCGACCCTTGTGGGAGTCGAGAGCTGGTGGTTCAATTAGTTGATTCAACGATGAGTGAATCGTTGGATGGTTGAGAAACAGCTGAACTTCTTCTTCGTAGTTGGCAGAAGTTCTGAACTGGTGAACTGATCAACCCGTTGAACCCCTTCTTCGTGGATGGAAGAAGTTCTTAAATGGTAGAGAGACGGCGTGGTCACTCCTTGAATCATGGGATGTGACCATGTATTATCAAGAGATGTCTTGCCGCCCATCTGTACTACGAACGGTCACTCGATGGGGTGTGTTTCACGTCATGTCACGTAGGAGTGGGAAGGCCCCTCCTCGTATGCGAGACAGCGGACGTCCACTACTCGAGTGGATTTGGCCAGCCAACTGTGCGCCGGCAGATCTAGCTCTTGACTTGGACCGTTGAGCTGAGTCGCATTTATGAGCGCACAGGTTGATTTGGCGTCTGTCCGATCACTTGTACTGTGAGCGGCCACTCGACGGGCCTAGGGTACTGTGCTCTCTCTCTCTCTTTAGGTCAAAAGAGGTGGGAAAGCGGGTTTCTAGTATTTGAGTGGGTTTGGACAGCTCGCCGAATGCCGGCGGGTCCAGCTCTTGACTCGGACAGCCGAGGTGAGCTGCATTTATGAATGTTCAGGTCGACTCGACACCTGCCCGATTACTCGTACTGTGAGCGACCACTCGACGGGCCTAGAGTACCGTGCCCTCTCCCTTCAGGTCGAGAGGGGTGGGAAAGCCCACCTCAGCACGTGGGGTAGCAGATACCTAGCTATACTGGCGGCCTTGAGGTTTGCTGGCGAATTTGACTACAGACTCGGTCAGGCGAGTTGTGATAAAAGGTGAATTCCCGTGACTTGGGCAACTTCTCCTTGCAGGCGAATTTCTCACAAGCTCACGGAGGTATTTTTTACCGTCTACAGTGCTCTTGATGCACCATCAAAGAATAATTTCCATACTTGATTAACTTCTGCTTGTTGGGTTATGCAAGCTTCGGTTGTCTCGTCTGGGAAATCTTCATATAACTTAGAAGAATCTGGTACCGAATGGTTAGTTAAGAAATCTGCTTGGGCTTGTCCTTTAACAGCCTTTTGAGGCATAAATCGTATCTCGTGCTGTGATAACAGTATGGCCCATTTTGCGAGACGACAGTTCACTAAAGATGGTCTCATCATGAGCATCCTCAAGGGATTTATCCTAGATATGACATGGATTAATTGTCTGGCTAGGTAGTGTCGCATTTTTTGGACGGCGAACACCAAAGTTACGCATTCTTTCTCTCAGTTTTTGCTAAGACACTTGTCCACTACTGATCGTCAAGTAGATCGGGATGGACCCACATTATCTCTCTTTTCAGAGTAGAAAGGGTTATCAACCCTGTAAAACCCTGTGAATTTGAATATTGTGTGATAAATAATGATAAATATATTATATGGTAATAAATAACATATTTTGATGTTTTAGTATGTTAAGAATTCATTTGAGATCAATTCAGTGTATATATGTGAGTGGAGGAGAGAAACATGCACGAAATATGCACGAAAATAGAAAAAACTGTATAAGTCTCTTCTAAGTCAACTTAACATAAGTCGACTTATCAAAGCCGTAAGTCGACTTACTATAAGTCGACTTGTCAGATATGTAAGTCGACTTATAGGCTGATTTTTAGTTTTCTTATTGGTTTCGGGTTATATCTGTTTTGTTTCAATTCAAGACTTATATAAACTCTTTTAAACCTGTTTTTGCTGCACTTTCTCATGAGAATCCAGCAGTCACCCCCTCCTCTAAAATCCTAGTTCAAGTTTTTGAGTTTTTGAAAGAGTTTGGTAAAGGATTCGCCGAGAGGAAGGCGAGATTTGTGTTTGTCGCAAAGGAAGAGGTCTTGCACGCGTGTTGGAAGGATCAACAGTGACTTGAGGTAAGATTATCTTCGTCCAAACCCATCCCCATAGTTAAATAACTAGTTTAGATGTTTAATATGATGTTGAATACTTTTCATGCTTTAATCTTAACATGTGGTGTTAAAAGTCAGATTTTTTATATTAAATCTTAAACCAATGCTAGATCCGTAATCTTTTCTTGTTGTTTATGATAGAATCATGATCATGATCATTAGGTTTTCATTTAATTTTGTTTTTAATCTTTTAAACATGCTTAACTCATGCAATAACTCTAGTTTGATGTTTAATTATCTTTTCATGCTAATTAATCATGCTTAAACCCTAGGTTTGTGATACCTAAATAACTTAGACATGTTTTAAACGAATTTTATGTCTCTTTTCATATTTATAAATGATCATGCTATGGCAATCATGTGACCTTTCATGTCTTTATTGAAAATCTTGTATAATTATGTTGCTAACCCTAATTAGTTGTAATCCAAATGTTAAATCATGTAATCTGATCTCTGTGAATTAGTTGTACATGTTTATAACCTATTCCTATGTTCCATGTTGAATAGAATGAGTTTTGTTTGAGAAATATCACAGAAAACGTCGAAACGACAACCTGGAAGTCGACTAAGTCGACTTATAAGTCAACTTGCCGAAAGTCGACTTATGCCAGGCCATGAGTCGACTTACCATAAGTCGACTTATTAGGTTTATACGTCAACTTATGGGCAATTTTCTAGACTTTTCTAGTTTTGTTTTGCACTATTTTGAGACGAGTTCATGGGATTCGAGCCGCACTTCTTTACACGTACATTCACGCATACACAAGTGCAGTGCCTTTGCACACACATGGGTTGTTAGCCTCTTTGTTTTGATGATGTTTAACAAATAATTTACATCTAATATTGTTTGTCTAGTGTTTGTGTTTTGTATTTATTGTAGACAAACAATATGTTGGAGGATTGATGGAATCAAGCTTTCACGATCATATCTAATAAAGGTTGGCGGAATAGTGGAGTGAAGCCTAAGGACCCCTAATCAACCCCTACCCCCCCCCCCCCGTCTAGGGTCTAACATGGGTTCATCGCCAAGGGGGTGATTATTTTTTATCCGATTATAATAGAGTAGTGATTATTCATACACTCGCTGGATATCGTTAATAAGCATAGCTTAATATAATATGTGATAGTACGTCGATATACGAGATATACAGAGATTATGCATAAGATGGATATCGTTGATGAGCCTAGTTTAGTACTACATAAGGTAGTGCATCGATATTCCACGTGTACAAGCCATTGAGTCGGGTTTTGATGCTTTGTGTAGTAGTCCGTCCGCACAAGTGTGCGATGAGGCTGGTAAGCCGTTTATTTTTTTGTCATAAGGTCCGTTCAAATTTAAACATGCATAAAATAGCTAAATAGTACATGGTAATAGCAAAGCAGTACAAATCATTGCTTTTTTATTTTAACGATTGTAAATAGATTTCTAGTCCACGATGCTCCCCAATACAATCCTTACTCAGATTGGCCACAGTTTCATTGTAACCAACTTCATGTGCATGCCTGAGTAGATCATTTTTGTTCCAACTCATGTTGGGCATATCGTTACAATAAGGACACTTCCAATTCCCATATCGGTCTCTAACTTTTATAACATTAGCTCTTAGCATAATTTCTGCTAATTCCATAATGTTCCACATCTCATCTTGCTCTCGATCTGCCTCTGTATAGGCAATCCATTCTTCAAAGGTGGTTGGATGTTTAGGTTTAGTAATCCTTCCATGCTAAGATAAAAAAAATAAACAGAGTAAATTAACAATAAAATAAATAGCTCTATGTTTTATCATAAAAGTTTCAAATATTCTTACCTTTGATGCTGGTGCAGATGAAGATTTACCAATATCTCTACTTTTTTACTTATATTTTTTCATGTTTAGGATTTGGTATACAAACATTGCGTTTTATCGATGTATATGGACTGGTATGTTCAGTTGGTAGTTGGATGTTTAATCTGATAATATTTATTTGAATCATTAAATTTTCTATTGGGCTTGCTCATGGTTTTGAAGCGCTCATTGTTTTGAAACCTAACTGGTTTTGTTTCTTGTATTTGACGCAACTACTTAGTCTCAATTATATAAATGGTATTTCCAGGTTTGGCGTGATTTTTCATGTCATATAGGTATTTATGAATAATCATGTTATTATAGTTTTTTACAGATTTCACAAGAATTTTTTGCTAATTCAGGTACGTAATTCACAACAATTATGAACAATCATGTTATTATAGGTTGGATTGTCTATATCAAACAGGAATTTTCATATGAGTTATGCACAATATGGTTACTTTACATGTTTGATTTTTGAGTTTTCCTATTATACATGTTGTTATGTGGAATCAGGTTTTTTTACAGGTTTTGTGAGAATTTTTCAGGTAATTTAGGTACATAGTTCATAACAGTAATGATCTATCGTGATATTATAAGTTCCATATGATTTTTCATGTCAAACAGGTATTTTTATACGAGTTATGCACAATCTGGTTATTTAAATGTTTGAATTTTTAAATTTTCATGTTATACTTGTTTTATTGTTGAATCGGGTTTTTTACAAGTTTCATGAGAATTTTCTGCTAATTCTGGTATGTAATTCATAACAATTACGAACAATCATGTTATTACAGATTTCGTATGATTTTGCATGTCAAACAAATATTTATGATGAATTTGGTTATTTACTTGTTTAATATGTTATTTTCACACTTTTCTTTTAGTAAGATTACCACTCATAACAGTCACAAATAAAATTGTCTTTAGTGAGAGATAAACTTACCATGATAACCATATACAATTTTTCCTACAAACTTCGATACCAACCAAACCCAAAAAAGTGGGAAATGTTTAATCAACAAAAGTTGTCATTTTTTAGATATCAATCAAACATAAGAAAACTATGTAAATTGGTTTCCCATCATGTTTTATGTGTGAATTAAACACCACCAATCTATTTCTTGGAAAACTTTAGAAAGCCAAAAACTTGAATTTCTTACACGAAATGGTGTTTCTCAATAAAATGGGAAACGAACCAAGTAACCTCTTAGTGAGAGGTAAGCTTACTGCTTACTGTAGTTATTACATAAATTTTTCCTTACAAACTTTATTACCAATCAAACACAAGAAAATTGAGAAAAGTCTAATCAACCAAAAGTTTTCCCATTTTTTAGTTAACAACCAAACAAAGGACAAGTGTGTGAATTAATTTCCCACCATGTTTTATGTGTGAACCAAACACCAACAATCAATTTTACGGAAAACATTGGAAAAACACAAAACTTAGGCTTTTCAAGTGGAATGATGTTTCCTAATGAAATGGGAAACAAACCAAACAGCTCCTAACTGAAAATAATGAACTGAATCTCTGATGGATAATGAGTAAATGAAACTAACAAGAATCAGCAGCACTTGAAGCGTATCGATTAGGGGAATTATACATTTATACTGAATAAGAAAAAATGCAGCTACCTCCAAAGTAACAAGCCTTAAATGGTTGATATATACAAATGGCGAGAAACACTATCTAAAATACCTTCTAGTACAGCACTAAATCTACAGTGGAGGACCTTCTCTGGTAGAAAACCAGGAACAGCACTAAATCTACAGAGATTAGATGAGGTCGCAATCTAAGCCATGAGTCCCTGCAAGGAACTTAGAACATAGAAGAGTACCCCCTGAGCCAAATTGAGTTCGCAATTGTTGGATGATGTGTAGCTAAGCAACAAGCGAGATGTAAGAAGAGTTATGTCTTTTGCTTTGTGAAACGAAATGTTTCACTCATCGCATCGACATAAGAATCTTCCTCTGCATAACTCTTTTATTAGCAGAAGCCTCCTTCACAGTCTGCTTCTTGTTCTTCCTAACAATTTTCTCAATCTGATCAATAGACCTGCACAGCTCCTCCTCTGCTTCTGTTAGCTTCCTGTCGCTGGGAGTTGGATTAATTTCAGAAAAAGAGCAGGAAGTGGATGGGGTTGGAAGTGGGTGCTCAACAGGAGAAGAAAATGTTTTGCCTGGAATTACTCGAACTGGAGTGGAATCAGTGTGTGAGTTCTGATCAGTGGTAACGCTAGATTCTTGTGGATTCTCGGTAGAGGTTTCACCAGCTTGGTTCAATTGTGCAGCCCTCCTCACTGCTTGCACTCGGAGCCTTCTCCTCTCATAAGCCTATAAAAGTTCAGAATCACAAAATTGAAACTTCACTTGATATATAAGCATTTCGAGCATTTCACTGAGCAAAGAAATTGGTTAAATAAATTGTCTGAACCCATTTCTATCCCTTAAATCCTTTGGTGGACAGAATAAACATAAATGTGATTATCAAAAGTACATAAATCTAAACCACAGATTATTTACAAATCATCAAGCACTGAAACTCAAAATGTAAAATAAACATATCAATCAGATTCGATAGCACTTACTTAGCAATACCTGTAAATCTGAAGGATAATAAGAATGATAATCATCATCAGCTACATACACACTAAAATGCGATAAAAATCATTAGATATTTGATAAGGGGATATCACGTCATAATTATCGCTAGACAAAAGACATTTCTGAAAATGTTCAACATTAAAGTGTAATGAAAAAAGCTATCAGTATATATCTGGACAAAAGACATAGCTGAAAGTGTTCAACAACAGATCTCTCAGAGCAGCTATATTGCATAATCTTCAATAAACCCCTGGAGAAATTCTAGCGACAAGCCTGTAATCGTTCCCTATGAAATTTTGTAAGGAGTTAACGAAGTAAAACATGGGCAAATTTATACCAGAAACCTAACCCTAACAGAGAGCTATTGTTAAATATCTAGTAAAAATACAACAATTGGATAAAGTTACAAAATGGAAAACAAGAACTGCAAGTAATTAACTAGCATTTAGGAAATAAGACAAGAAGATAGCTTTTCTCTGTAGAAAAAAAAATCAAAGTTATAAAGGATTGATACAGGCAGATCAAGGAGGACACCGAAAAATTTACAGATGATGTAAAAAAAATGATTTTGAAGAAAAAAAATTAACATAGTCACATTGATTGCCCCTGAAAAAACCAAGTAGCTTTTCCAATGAAATTAAGAAATCTTTCAGGTAACCGTGAAGCGATCCAAAGGAATTATCAGGAACTTTGCTTAAACAGGATCTACTCCATCAGGCAAGAATTTTTATCGAATCCCTCTTTCAGATAGATTAATAATTTACATAAAAATCACGAAAAATAAAATAAGAGACAAGATTCTTACATGGACAATGGCAGTGATATCTCTCAGGGGAGTCCTCGGGTACCAATCCGGCATCACCGAGCTCCTCCTCCGCGAGCTTTGAATCCTCCTCCTCCTCAGCGAGGGTCCCACCAAACCCGTTGGCTGTCTGTCATCCTTCCTCAAAGCCCTCTGCTGTCTCTTCGCCCGCCGCCGGCCGGCCGCCGGTGACACCACCCGCAGATCCAGAAACGCCCGGTCATCTCCCGTGGATACCTCGATGCACCAGCGGGACCTGGTACCGACCTTTCTCGCGAGAGCATTAAAAATAAAACAAAATCAGTGAATAAATTTCCCCCGAGAACAAGAGGGGTAGTTTTTCTGGAAATTGAAGTTTATTAAACTGCTATGGATAATTTCTTCCGCCTCAGAGATTAGAGATTGCGGGGCGGCTTCATTTGAAATTGGAATGCTTTTCCCTAACTGTGTCTGTCGACGGATCTTGACATTTTAATAAGGGACAAGGGTTTCGGGGGGTGACCGGATCCAGAAATGGAGTTTGGGATGGAGGAAATTTGGGTTCTGGTCACCGCCCGCCTAATTTTCAAACGTTCAAATTTAAAAAATTTGGGTTTGGGCGGGCCGGTGAAAATTGACGATTATGGCCCTAAGGCCGTCGAAAGCTGAGTTGCTTACGGTGTACATCAGGTTCAACGTATCATACTCAGCACTAGTGGTCGTGAAGAGAACGGGATCCAGGTGTCCAACGAAACGCGCACGCTCGTTTAGTATCTTGCACGTGCTTCGCATTCTAGAGCATTCGTGCGATACATAACGCGGCTTCCCGAACTGAGTAATAATCTGGTACGATGCTGAAAGAGCTTATTAAGGACGGCGTGATCATATGATCACATGCCTCGCACGAGCTCTATCTTATAGTTTGGTTTTATTATTTGAGATGCACGTACGCTTAAAAATTAACGTGTAATGTAAATAGCTGTGGTTGTTTATTTTTCTTAAGTTGCCTCCAAATAAGCTTGATATTATTATCAAGGGGTGTTTTCATATTTACAATCAAATCATGCATATTTGCAAGTTTACCTTCCAAATCTTAATATTTATAAATTTACCACTTAAATCAGTAAAATGGAACAAACCTACAAGCATATAGTAGAACATTCCACCAAAGGAGATGATAGGTGCTGCTGATACGGACTTAAGCAGGGCACTCATGGATATATCCCTTGCTCGTCGGCAGCTTCACCTCCATTCAATTTTGTTTCCCTCCAAATTCCTCCGCCCTTCCCCCATCTCCACGCGGCTCGTCACCACCACCTCCCACCTCCACCCTTGTTTGAAATCAGAGGAGCAGCGATGGAATTTTGAGGGGGGCTCCGATAATGGGTAAGAGGTTTTTATCTTTTCTTCGTTGTTGTTGCTGATTTCTGAAGGAGATCGACCCTCCTTTTATAGGGGCTAAGCCCACTATCTCCAACCCCCTCAAATCCGCCCCATGAGAGATTTCCTCTCAACAAACCCACGTTCCCACGTTCTTCTCAACAGAGAAACGAACGTTGATTTGGTCACCGAAGACTGATTCAAGCTAACATCTCCCACTTGACCAAATTAACCAAGTGACATGCCTCCCACTATCCGTGAGATCGGATGTTTCTGCTTACCATTACTCCCACTATCCGTAGAGAGTAACTCTTATTTCATTATTCATGAAATTTTACTTGGACTTATTTATTCCTAAGTCCCATCAAACTTACATGTTTGATAAAAGATTCCGCTGGTATTCCTTTTGTCAAAGGATCAGCAATCATATCTGTAGTAGGGATATAAGTCACTTTGACTTCTCCCTTTTCTATAATATCTCGAATATAGTGATACTGGATCTCAATATGTTTTCCTTTGGAGCTATTCGCGCCACTATTGATTAAGCTAATTGCTGCTTGATTATCACAATAAATATCAATAGGTCCTTCCAACAAATTGAGATCAAGATCAATCAAAAATCGTCTTATCCAGACAGCATGTGTAGTTGCCATACTGCAAGCTATATATTCAGCTTCTTGCGTATATCTAGCAACACACCCTTATTTCTTGCTACTCCAAGAAACAGCTCCTCCTCCAAAGATAAATAAGTGTCCCGAAGTGGACTTTCCATCATCTTTATCACCTCCGAAATCAGCATCGGAATAACCGAGGAGTTCAAGCGAATCAGCTTGATAAACTAATCTATGAGTCAATGTACCTCTGATATACTTCATAATCCTTTTAACAGCTTCCCAATGTGCTGGTCCTGGATTACTTTGATATCTACTGACTAGACTCACAGCATAAGCTATATCAGGTCTGGTGCACAACATTGCATACATCAAGCTTCCAATTGCTTGAGCATAAGGAACATCTAATGGCTTCTGCCCCTCTCCAGGGCTTTGCTCTTTACATAATCTCTTTCCCATAACCAACGGAGTTGGTGCCGGATTGGAATTCTCCATTCCAAACCTTTTAAGAACTGATCTTAAATATTTTTCTTGGTTTAAACTTAGCATTCTAGACTTTCTATCTCGAATTATTTGAATTCCAAGAATATATGATGCATCTCCCATGTCTTTCATCTCAAACTTTTCGCTGAGATCTGCCTTGGTTTTATTCAACATTTCTATGTCATTTCCAGCGAGCAATATATCATCCACATATAAGGATAATATAGTAAACTTGCTCCCACTTTTCAAGACATATACACAATTATCTAATTTATTTTGAATAAAACCAAGTTTAGTAACTGCATCATGAAATTTGAGATACCATTGTCTAGAAGACTGTTTTAAACCATATAGAGATTTCATTAATTTGTAAACTTTATGTTCTTGTTCTTTCACCTGAAAACCTTCAGGTTGTTGCATATATATTGCTTCCTTCAACTCTCCGTTAAGGAATGCAGTTTTAACATCCATTTGGAATAACTCCAAATCAAGATATGCAACAATAGCCAAAATAATTCTAATGGATGCAAATTTAGCTACAGGAGAATACGTCTCCTGAAAATCTATTCCTGCCTTCTGGTTATAACCTTTGGCAACTAACCGTGCTTTGAATTTATCAATAGATCCATCAACACGATATTTCTTTTTGCGCACCCATTTGCATCCTATGGCTTTCCTATTTTCTGGTAGATCACATAACTCCCATACCTTATTCTTTTCTATGGAATCAAGTTCTTCTCTCATAGATTCTAGCCATGAAGCTGATTCATGCGATTTCATCGCATCAGAAAAAGTTATTCTTCTATATTTGTATCTGCCGAAAAACAGGATGACTCACATGAATACAAATAGTAATCATCCATCCATGAAGGTTGTGTTCTTGGTCTTTTGTTGCCTACAACCGGTTGATTAGGTACATTATTTTCCATAGGTATTTCATCATTTTCAAGGTTAGGTTCATTCATAATATCAGAGTCATTAGTGGGAACAACACTGTAATAATCATCATCTATTACAGTTAGAGGTTCTGTTTCCTCTTGAACTTGTTCCTCTTCCTCTAGATTCTCTAGAAATGTAGCATCTCTGCTTTCAATGACTCCTTTTTTTTATTATAGAACTTATAACCTTTTTGATTTTTCTGAATACCCTATGAATCTACACTTTATTGTTTTAAAATCCAACTTATCTCTAAGTTGACATGGAATGAGAACATGGGCTATAGATCCCTACTTCCTGAGATGACTCAAAATAGGTTTCCTCTCATTCCATAATTCATAAGGTGTAGATATAACTGATTTGGTAGGAATTCTATTTAAAATATAGTTTGCAGTTAACAATGCTTCTCCCCAAAAGTTTTTAGAGAGACCAGAATGAGACAACATGTATCTAACTATATTTAATAATGTTCTGTTCTTTCTTTCAGCAACACCATTCTGTTGTGGCGTATACGGCATTGTTGTATGCCTTTTAATTCCATGCTGAATACAATAACTTTCAAATTCTTTAGAATTATATTCTCCACCTCTATCAGTTCTCAAAATTTTGATTTTCAATCCAAGTTGGTTTTCAACTTCTGTCTTATATCTCTTAAAGCAGTCAAAAGCTTCTAATTTTCTGGATATAAGATAGACGTGTGCAAACTTGGAATAATCATCTATAAAAGTAATAAAATATTCTTTATTACTATGAGTTTTGACACTTAGGGGACCACAAATATCCGAGTGTATCAACCCTAAAAGTTCATTGGCTCTATGTCCGCCAACAAAAGGTTTTCTAGTCATTTTACCAGTTAAACAATGTTCACATGGTGACAATTGAACATTAGATAGTGCAGGAAGCAAGTTCATTCTGATAATTTCTTTCATTTTTGAAATACTAGCATGTCCTAGTCTAAAATGCCACAATTCAGATTCAGAAATATAACAAGATAAGTAGTTCAAATTCGAAATTTTATTATCAGAATTATTACAAACTACTGGAAGAATGCATAATTCATGCTCGGGCACATATTTTCCCATAGCATACACTTTATTATTCTTGCCTATAGAAACCCTATTATTATAGAACCTAACTTCCAGTCCTTTCTTCATCAAGCTGGGAACAGAGATCAGATTGCGTCGAATTCCTGGCACATAGAACACATCTTTGAGGACAAGAATGCTGTCCCCAAGATCCAATCTATATGAACCAATACCTTCTACATCGAGATAGGTATTATTTCCCATATAGATTCTCTGTTCTCCTTTCTTCAGCTCGGTGAATTCTACGACTCCATTCTTGTCCTTTGCGATATGCCTAGTCGCACCGGAGTCGATCCACCAACCACTGATATCCGTCATCACAGCATTACATTCCGTCACACCGACGAATTCTCTTTTGCTAGTACCCCCTTGTTCTGGATGCTTATAGCCTCCCTTATTCTCCTGCTTTTCACCTTGTGGGCAATTGGGTTTGAAATGCCCGAACTTTCCACAATTGTAGCAGGCTCCACGGGGTACTTTCTTTCTCTTGAACTGCTGCGATTTCGGTCCTCGTGGTTGTGGTTTACTAGAACCAGGGTTTTTATAGCTTCCAGCATTATGCCTCTGGCGGACATAATTCAGCTCTTGCTGCACCATATTCAGTTCTGGTTCCTTCCTACTGGCTATTAAGTCCTGTTCTATCGCTAGGTGCATAGGAAGATCAGTGACAGACTTAATTGCAGGATTCATTCTTAATGTGGTGGCAGCCACAGCAAGTGAAGGGGGAAGACTATTCAAAATGGTTGCCACTTGCATTCTTTCCGGGATTTCGGTCCCAGCAGGGGATAAGTCCTTAGCCATGACAGTTATTTTATTTATATGCTCTACGACATTGTCTCCCTCTTGCATACGACAAGAATTATACTTATGCAAGAGTAGTTGGATGTTAACTTCAGAAGCAGTGTCGTATTTTTCTTTTATTGCATTCCACATGTCCATGGAAGTTTTATAAGTTTCAAAAACTTTGATTAAGTTATCTTCCATGAACATGAGCATAAGACTTTTCGCCTTTTTATCTTTCGACTTCCACTGTTCAAACCCTTTCTTTTCTTCAGGTGTAGATTTATCAGTAAGGGTTGGAGCAGTGGTTTCGATTATATCATCAATGTTGTCATGAATAAGAGCATATCCTATTTTTCTATGCCACATATCATAATTACTGCCATTAAATTTATCAATTTTGCCTAGTTCTGATAGAACGAGTTTACTAGCCATTCGGTAAAGAACTAAAACTAAATTCAATTTTAAATATTTGTATAAGGTTGATATTTTGACAATAATACTAAAAATAAAGTTAGATAAATAAATAATTAAATTAAAATGAACCTGATTGATCCGAGTTGATGAAAGAGGCTCCAATTTGAGCAAGATTGTCACTTAGTGGTGTTGATTGTATAAGCACTTGTCTGACTGAATTTTGGAGAAGATCCACCGTGTGAAGAATCTGATATTTCTACTTATATAATACTCCTCACGCTGGATCTAAGAGTTCAAACCCAACTGCAGCTACAAGGCCCAACTACAAAGGCCCAAGTTTCCTTTTTTTTAATTAAAACAGAGAAGAGTTAGCAGGGAGTATATAACTTAGCTTCTCGTGGATACTTGATCACCAGGCCCAAACACAAAAGGCCCAACTACTCCTCTTGATTCCTCTGTTAAAAAAAATCTCGATCTTCAAGCTAGGGTTGAGGACCGAAAAAAAAATGCAAGGGGCGGCAGAATTCTTCCTCGATCTAAATCCAAGAGCTCGCTGAGGATGGAGACTCCGGCGTCGTGGTCGATCGTCGTCGCGGCTCAGATGCGAATTGGCGGACAAGTTCGTCGTCGCCGTCGTCGATCGCAATAGCAGAATCGTCGTCGTCGTCGAACGTCGTAGCAGAGTGGTCGAGGTGGTTGATTGACGCAGAGCTCCAGAGGGCGGCGTTGAGATCGACGCTGCTCTGATACCAGTGTTTGAAATCAGAGGAGCAGCGATGGAATTTTGAGGGGGGCTCCGATAATGGGTAAGAGGTTTTTATCTTTTCTTCGTTGTTGTTGCTGATTTCTGAAGGAGATCGACCCTCCTTTTATAGGGGCTAAGCCCACTATCTCCACCCCCCTCAAATCCGCCCCATGAGAGATTTCCTCTCAACAAACCCACGTTCCCACGTTCTTCTCAACAGAGAAACGAACGTTGATTTGGTCACCGAAGACCGATTCAAGCTAACAACCCTGACCCCTCTATCGACAATCTCAGTGCATCATGTTATCCACAATTATAGAAGGGTTGAAGGAAATGCGGCTTTGTCTCCGGGTTGGAGTGGTTTAATGAGACGAAGGAGAGATGATCAAAGCCTAATGTGGTGATTTAAACTATCTAATTTCAAGTGCTTTGAGAGAACAGAAATTTAACAAGGGGATTGTAATTGCATACGAGACGTATTAGTTGTGCGTAGCCTCTGATTACAACTTGTGAGATTCTAGTAAATGTGGTTTGTAAAGAAGGGACAAAGATATAAAATATTGTAACTTGCAATGCTTCAATTAATGGAAGGTTTGAGGAGCTGGTTATGGGGAGATAGATGTTGGTTTATGCAGAGTGGTGGATTAAGGGGATGGATTTGAATATAGTGGTGGATATAGGATTTTTAAAAAATGGTGTCACTATATAATTAATAAGATTAATAAGAGCATTGCTTAGGTGCTCCCTAAAAATATTTTTTATTCAATTTATAATTGAAGGTCAAAATTGTAACTCCTCCTCCATTTGCCTCCTCACTATTTTAATTAAAAACCATATATTTTACAATCGCCTTGTAGACTCTTCCAATGACCATGCTCCAATTTTTATACATATCTTATTGTTTGAGTCAAAAGTTGATTTCATTGCCTTCAATCTATTACAACTTCAATCGTTACAATAAACTCAAATAAAAAGTTGATCTTTTTATAAGATCTCCTTACACAACGAAAATAAAGATTACAACTCTTGTTAAACTACACACAACAGATGTTTATCGCCTGTTGTTTGCGTGGGAACTTCGCCTGTGCCGGGGACGTTGATATCCGTGGACCGTCGCGGATCAGATCCGGTTGACAGGTTGATAATCAAAGCTTCTACTTCACGAAGAAAGTATTCACAGAAGCGACAATCACGACCAAGCGAGATTGTGGCTCTTCTCGGGATTAAGACCAAGCTTAAATCCGAAGGGATAGGGGGGAAGGGGTTTCAGATCTCTCAAACTCTCTTTTTTTTTATTGAGGAACTTCGCCAAGATCTGCTAACCCTCTGAAATTCGTGGCTCCACTCTCCAATTTGACAGCACCTTGCCCTCTTGATGTCCGTCTCTGAAATGAGCCCCTAGGCCTATATTTATAGGCTTCGGTTGGGGGTTTTCGGAAAAGAATGATGAATTCAGCTTATCTTGAGTTAATAACCATGTAACCATGTTTGTGGATGATATCCAATCAGTTGGGACACTCAGGAATGAACAAATCCCGAGAAAACCCGTCAAAATCGAAAAAGAGCGTTTTCGGATCGAAATTGGCCGAACCACCGTCTGGTGGCTCGGCCTTGGCTGGGCCACCAAATGGTGGCTCAACCCGCCTGGCCGAGTCGTTTTGATGCGACTCGGCCGCCAGGGGCTTTCTCGGTTTTCCGGGTTTTGACTTGTTTCGTCATTACGCGTATTTCGTCGTTTCGATAACTTGTATGCTTCCCCGATTCACTTCATGCGTTTCGTGAATGTACGGATCACTTGACGGTGGTCGACGAGCATGCAGGCCATTTGGTTTCCCGTTCCGATAGCCGATGAGTACGCGGGCCACTTGGAACTGGTCGATGAGTGCGCGGGCTAATTGGAGGTAGCCGGTGAGCGCACGGGATGCTTAGTTTGCCGTTCCGGTGGCCGACGAACGTACAGACCACTTGGAGCTGGCTGACAAGTGCACGGGCCACATGGAGGTGGCGGGTGAGCGCACGGGCCACTTGGTTTGCCGTTTCAGTGGTTCGTCACCACGTCATCAATGGTTCGCTAATTAACTTCATACGCTTGTCGGCGTCAGATGATCCTCTTTGATTCGGATAATCCTCTTCGACTTGGATAATGGCGTTCATCATCTTCTCTTTATCTTGAGTTGTGTGTGGATACCTATAGGTATTTTTAGACGCCTACAGATAACCCCTCTAAAGTATTTCAGACTCATTCTTTTATAGAGGAGTCTGGAATGCTTTGGATAAGATAGGCCATGTTTTCAAACTCTTTAGTATTTTGTCGAGGAGATTGCATAGAAGGACATGTGGATTGTTTCAATTCTTGACTTCTTCAGCCTTCAGTCTATTCAGTGTTTTATTGAATAGATAAAGTTCTTCTGGCGCTGCGTTTATCGTCTGACCGTTGTCGAAATCTTGAACTGAAGTTGATGCGTAAGTTTCTGAACTTAGCTCTTGTCATTGAGATGACTTTAAACTGATTATCTTTATCGGTAATTCATATCTGAATGTGATTGAACTCCCTGGAATCATCCTTTACTTTATTTTGGCAAGGTTGCTGATGTGTTGACTGGCATCGATCTTTACTGTAGCGCGTTGATCGGCGTTAACACAATTTATACTCGTACATTTGCTAGAATCTAAATAGTTTAAGCTCTTAAGGTATTAGAGCGTGGTGGTCCCAAATGTTGAGGCTGTAGGACTAACTGTTAAAGCTGATTCATCTGCATGTATGGCTCTTATTCTAAAGTTGTTGGATGCTCAAATCACGAGACTAACTAATGGGGCTGGTGTGTTAATGACTCTCACATTTATAGGATTATTGGAAAATCCTCAGCCATCAGCGGATTTGATGAGCCTTTACCGACTACCGTTTGAGTCGGGCTAGTATACGGATTGTTTAAGTCCGTTCCACATGTAACGTTATGCTAAAAGAGTTAACCATTTTAGTGCTACGATATTAAATACGTAGACTTCATCTTTCTCTCATAAAAAGACTAAATGACAACGTGTATTAGACGTAAACTTAGGATTTTTGGTAAAACCTTAGCCTTTAACGGATTTGGCTTGCCTTTACCGATTACCGTTTGAATCGGGCTTGCATGCGGATTGTGTAAGTTCGTTCCGTATGTGACGTTGTGATAAGAGAGTTAACTCTCTTAGTGCTATAATATTGAATATGTAGACTTTGTTTTTATCACAGGAATAAATACCCGACAACGCATGGTAGGCGCTGACTTATCCCTACTTAGGCTTCGGGATAAAATTCCTCAGACTTGAATTCTGGTGTCTTCTTCAATCGGTGAAAGACTAAACCGACAACGTGTATTAGACATTGACTTATCCCTACTTAGGATTCGGGATAAAATTCCAGTGTGTGTAAGGCACGGATTATGTGTTATTAATAACAACCTGCAACAATGGTAAATATGTGGGCTTTTGTTCTTTTTAGGGTCAAGGACTAACCGGCAACGCGTGTTAGGCGCTGACTTATCCTACTTAAGATTCGGAATAAAATTTCTTGTGCATGTGAAACACGGATTTTAGTGTTATGAATAACAATCTACCACAATGTTGAATATGTGGACTTTTATCCTTTTTACGACAAAAGACTTACCGACAACGCGTGTTAGGCGCTGACTTATCAATTCTTAAGCTTCAGAAAAAAAATCCCCAGACTTAGATTCTGGTGTCTTTTTCAATCGGTGAAAGACTAAATCGACAACGCATGTTAGGCGCTGACTTATCCCTACTTAGGATTCGGGATAAAATTCCCTATGCGTGTGAAGTACAGATTACGGGAGTTATAATGTTGAAAGATTATATCTTCTCTTAGGGCAAAGACGAACCCGATGTGAGAGGAGAAGAATTTTATATTCTTCTCACAAAGCTGAAGAAGAAGAATTTTATATTCTATCTCCAGTTACCAAAGGAAACTCAAAGTGTGATCTCCACTTCCAGAATCCGGGAAGGTGAAACTAAGAGTGAGATCTCCACTCTAAGAATCAAAAAGATTCAGATAATCCTAACTGTCGGAAGGTTTGATTACTAAACTAAAGGTGTGTTTCTCGTTTATCAAGAGTGAATTATGATTTTGGTCCTAACTGTAGGAAGGTTTGACCAAGTAGAAGGTTTGAGACAATCCTAACTTTTATAGGTTTGATCGCTCGATTTGTAGGCAAACAAAGTCAACAACGGCTATTCACTCAGCAAGAACATCGGAAAGTGGACCTCTCATTCTTGGAAGGAATCAAGAGGAGATTTTGGTTGTGGTCCTAACTGTAGGAAGGTTTGACCGAGTGGATAGTGAGAGTGGGAGTACAAATTACAGCGAAAGTATTGATTCATACAAATCATTCAAAGGGGGTTCCTGGTGTTAAGTGATAAATACTTAACACGGAGGGGTTTGACAATCATCAACGATCAGAGTATTAAAATTCCAAGTACTATGTCTTGACTCTAACAAGGGGAATGTTGAGTGCACAAACATATCGAAAGTTTGAGTGGATTAGACCAGAAAGAAATTTAGTGGTCCTACTGTCAATTGATTTGATCAGTGAGGGATTTTTTAATGGAGGACTATAAATCATCAAGCACTCCACAATTATACCATGGGAGTTTCGTGAGGGAAGATTGACCCAACAAAGTAATCAAATCTCGTCTCAGTAAAAGGATGCTTGAAAATTGGTGGAGTTGATCCTAACAATGAGATGTGTTTCACCCTTGAACATTCAAAGTCTGAGTGGGAGTTTCTCATTTATCACTTCTTTGTAGTAACCGGGTTATCCCTAAGAATACACCATATAGCATTCTTCCGGAAACTTTTTGTTACATGAATCATCCACTCCCAGCTTCCTTTGTGAAACCGGGTCTAACATTGTACTTAGTTGGATGACCGGGTTATCCTTACGAATACCAGGCATGGCACTCTTCAAGAACTTCCCGTGACATGAATCATCCACCCCCAGCTTCCTTTACAAAATCGGGTCTAACATTGTACTTAGTTGGATGACCGGGTTATCCTTAAGAATACCAGGCGTGGCACTCTCCAGGAACTTCCCATAAAAGAAAGAAAACGGTTTAGACTCATATACATGTTGGAGTATTGAGAAGTAATTTATCCTCATATAATTTTTGGAGTGTCGGAAGGAGCAGTTTATACTCTTATACTTGTCAGAGTCTGCATTCGACTTAATTTAGTATTATGACGTCGGCTTCAACTAAGGTTTGGATGCTATTCTTGAGAACGAAACAAGCCTCGGTAGGATGAATGATCCTCCTGTGGTACGCACAGTACTTTAGATCCGAAGTATTGTCAGCTTTCTCCTGATTTACGATATGTGGTAGCTTGATCTTGTTGTTTTCAAGGAGGGATTTAAAAATGGCTGGAACGTCTTCGTCTATGAAGGAGTACTCTTTTTGGAGTCTCAGATCTGAAGTCTTTAGCGGCCTCCGGGATTACTGTTGTGAACTCTGATTAGCATTAACAGCAGCTGCAGGGGCCTTCCCTTTACCACGGGAGGTGAGGTTCGAGTTCGGAGGGTTAGCCGTCGGTTGGCTTTTCTCGGCTTTCTTCCTTCTGAGGAAGCATTCGGCCTGTTCTCCGTGCACCTTCAACTCTTTCTAGATATTGGACGGTGCTACTCCCATAACTTCCAAGACGTCCAAAGAGAGGTTGTTGTGACAGGTTTAGATGATGAAGTCCTCTGTGATCAGATCTTAGTAGTTCATTGCCTTATTCCAGAAGCGTTTGATAAAGTTGTTGATCGTCTCTTCGTCTTCCTATTTCTCCTCAAAGAGTGTTCTGATTAATACATCGATGTCATCCTCAAAGAAACTGCTGAGGAACAGGTTCTCCATGTTATCCCAGCTATTGATGCTCCCCGGTTTGAGATGGCGGTACCAATAGAAGGCAGGCCCACGAAGGGTGCCAACGAATGACCAAACTATTAGGGCTTCATTTCCGAAGATCATGCCCAAGTGGGACCTAAAGTAGATCAGATGCTAAGTGGGCGAGCTATTCCCGTCGAACGACATGAAGTTGATCAGGTTAAACTTTATCAGATACGGGATCAAATCTCACTTTATTAGGTAAAGACACAGAATACCGGTCCTCTTCACCTCTCGAGCAGACATCAGAGCGTTGATTTTGCTCTCAAGGTCTTTCATCTTCTCTTCCTTATATGTATCATGCTTTGGACGATTTCTGAGAGGAACAACACGGCCACCTCCGACATTATCGTCTTTGGTAGGACCACCCCCAGCATTATTATCTTCAGTGGGGCCACCCCTAGCATTTTGGTCAACGGGAGGGTTATCTGCATCGAGATGTTCGTTCATGACTGAATCGTCACCTGCCTGGTCAACATTGTTGTGATAACTAGATTCACCTATCTGATTTGACAAGGCTCGGATCTGTTGGTCGTGCATTTGTCTTATCTCTTGCACAGCCATTTCCATTTCGATTTTGAATGCTTCTTTCTGCTTAGCTAGAGCATTCTCAATCATTTTTTCTACTTCCTCGGTGTTAATCATAAACACTTCACGGGATTCAGGATTGTCCTGGACTAGATATCGTTTTGTCAGAGATGACTGCAAAGTTCACAACCGGGTTAGACGATGAGATATAAGTGGGTCAGAACTAGAAGGTCGAGCCGACTTTCCCTTATCAACCATATTAATTATGACTTCTGAAAGTTCGTCATCTTGAACAGCTGATTATTTCTTACGGAGATGCTTTGGTTTGGACTTAGCCTTTCCGTTAGAGATTCTCTTGAATACTGAGACCCTCTGTGGAGTGGTCTTGGGGCAGCTACACGCTGATAACACTTCCCTGATAATCTTGGTGCACGGACAGTGAGAGTCCGTTTCTCGGGTACTTCTCCTTCGAGACTTGTTCGTACCCCTAGCCCGATAGTACAACTCATCGGCCTGATGACTGGAGCAATCTATCGTGTGTTGGCACGACTTGTCAGGTATAACATCATTGTCTGACAAACACGTTTCCTTCTGAGGACTTGTTGCCTTGATGGCATTCGCAAGAGTCACACATTTGGAGCCATGCTTTCGTGAGCGTGGGACCTTAACGGGCTCTTGGACACTGACTCACAGTCCAAGACAGTCAGTTACAAGAGTTTTTCTATTATAGAAAGGCTCTGACTTGTTATGAGGGCGTGTGTGACCCCTAGTTTGATGAGTTGCTCGGGGTTCAATCAATGGGCCCAAGCGTTCTTTAATCAGAACTTTGCCTCAATCCTCATGCAAAGGACCCAGGCGATCCACCATCCTCATCTTTAATCAGGATAAGTCCACGCTACTGTGGGGCTCTGCCGGAGGTGTGTGATTCATCGGGACAGAAACATGGGCTGTCGGACGCTTAAACGGGACTGCGGGGGGTGAATCGGGTGCGAACCGAACCGAACCGGTTCGGTTCAGGTGCGAACCACCACTTGGTGGCTCGGTTCTGGCCGAGCCACCAGATGGTGGTTCGCGCATTCCGACAGTTTTGGGCGCTATTTGACTTTTTATCGACGCCGTTTTGGACTTTAGTTTCCAGACTTGACGTGATTTTGGTGGCTTCTTGATCACCTCTTCTTGCTTCAACTTCTGCACTTCTTACACGAGAATCTGTGCATGTGCAATCAAGGCGCGGTGCTTCTGAATGCGTTCCTCGAGGGTTGAGAGGGTCTGTTTGAATTGGATCTATTCATTCGCTGTTGGTTTGGAGGAGAGGACATATGTTTGCTGCTGGGGCACTTGTTGCCTTTTGAGTTTTAGATCCGCCTCATAGCAGATCCCGTCAACAGGCTCCAAAGCCTTAGCGAATTAGTGCGTGAGGCGTTGGCACTTCCTTTGGCGAGCTCTCTTCAATAAAGTTGGCGTGGCTACAGCAGCTATCTCCTTGATTAAGGAGGAGTCCAGATCTACAGATTCGGCCTCGTTGGAGGCCAGAGGAGTGTTGTAAAGCGAGATGGAAACATCAACAGAGGCCAGAGGATCTAGAGGAGGAGGACGACAGATACTCTTCAAACTTCAGTTGGTCAAATTCGTACTCGACTTCTTCGTCAATCGGGATCTGGATCCGTGGTTGCGGCACGACAGCTTCGGCAGTGAAGCTGTTGGCTCCCACTATGGTCGCCAGCGTATTTGGGTCAAAAGTTGATTTCATTGCCTTGAATCTATTACAACTTCAATTGTTATAATAAACTCAAATAAAAAGTTGATCTTTTTATAAGATCTCCTTACACAATGAAAATAAAGATTACAACTCTTGTCAAACTACACACAACAGATGTTTATCACCTGTTGTTTGCGTGGAAACTTCGCCTGTGCTAGGGATGTTGATATCCGTGGACCGTCACGGATCAAATTCGGTTGACAGATTGATAATCAAAGCTTCTACTTCATGAAGAAAGTATTCGCATAAGCGACAATCACGGCCAAACAAGATTGTGGCTCTTCTCAGGATTAAGACCAAGCTTAAATCTAGAGGAATAGGGGGAAAAGGGGTTTCAGATCTATCGAACTCTTTTTTTATTTATTAAGGAACTTTGCCAAGATCTGCTAACCCTCTAAAATTTGTGGCTCCACTCTCTAATTTGATAGCACCTTGCCCTCTTGATGTCCGCCTCTGAAATGAGCCCCTACGCATGTATTTATAGGCTTCAGTTGGGGTTTTTTTTGGATAAGAATGATGGATTTATTGTCCTTCTTGTTTTGATGATGATTTACAAACAATTTATATCTAATATTGTTTGTCTAGTATTTGTGTTTTATATTTATTCTAGGCAAACAATATGTTGGAGGATGGATGGAATTACGCATTTACGATCATATCCAATGGAGGTTGGCGGAATTGTGGAGTGAAGCCTACGCAATTCAAAGTTAAAGATTCAAGTTCAAGCTTCATCCGCAAGTATACCAAGATAGAGCTTCGTTGATGTACACATTTTGGATTTTGGTTTATCCACAAACAAAGTTTTTACAAGCATATAAATAAATATTTATATTCATACATGTTTGTTTTTATGTGGATAAGTTGGTTTGATTTAATTTCTTAGATATGAAACAAATATATTTTCATATACATACTCATATGTTTCATTTTCTATTGTATTTATGAAACTGAGAAAATATTGTTTTCTTGGTTTATAGACTTAACAATAATCATATACATCTTTTATTAAGTCTATAAAATCATTTTGTAATGTTTCAAAACATGGTTAAGCTAAAATGTCAAAACTCATGTGTTCACATTTTTATGTTTTGGACTATTTTGTAAAATGATGATATTTTTCATTTGGGAAGTTCTTTTTGAAAACAAGTTTTTATAGCATATTTATTATCATGCCTATAATCATTTTCCAAAGTTTCATAATTTTTAGAATTTATTTGATATTTTTAAACAGTGTTTTAAAATCAGCATTTTACTTTCAAACCTGAAATATTTTGTATCAGTTTGCGGTCGACCGCCACGGTCGACCGTGCCTATGTTTTTTTCTGAGTGGGTAGTAGAAACTTTCACGGTCGACTGTTAAGCTGAAAATTCCCACGGTCGACCGTCGAACTCTCTGGAAGTTTTCTCTGCTTTGATGACCTTCACGGTCGACCGTCGCGGTCGACCGTCGCACTGTCAAATCTGCTCCAACGGCTAGTTTCCAGAGCCGTTGTTGAGCTGGTTTTTTGGTCTTTTCTTGGCTTTCTCTTGGCTTTGGGGTTTCATATAAATACCCCCTTATACCTCTATTTTCATAAGTAATCCAAGAGTTTTAACAAAGTTTTAATCAAGGGTTTAAGTCTGTTTAAAGTGTGTTTATAAGCTTTTAAGCATTTGAGTGTTTCGGTTTTGTGAATCAATTCCACAGGAGCTTGAGGAGATCATCTATTTGGTGTTTGAGCATCCAACTCTTCTCCTTCCACTCTTGATCTATTGAGAAGTTTTCTAAACTCAATCTAGCTTTATATTTTATATTGTTTGATTGTTATTTTATTAAGCTAGTGTTCATATTGAGTTTAGTTGATTTTATTTTCTCTTTGTTTACACATACACAACCATTGAGCTTATTGTATTTACATTCATAGTATAATTGGGTTGTGGGATTGTGTAACTTAGAGAGTGAGCTTATAATTCGTTCTCATCCATTATAGAGAACAAACACTTTGTATTGTGCTTATTGTGAGATTCACTTTGTAATACACTTGTACACCGAGAGAAGTGTGTGGAGACAGTCGGGGATCGTCCCAAGAGGAGTGGCGTCGGTTGACGAACCTAGGGAAAGGTTATATCTAAGTACTTGAGGGAGACACATCTAGTTTAACACTTGAGAGGGTGTAGAGTGGGATTGCAAGAGTGTGTTAGTTGTAGAGTTTTCGGTAAACTAGAAAACCATATTGTGAGGTGTAAACATTATTCGGGTAAACGTAGAAAACCCGGTTGTGATAGTGGATTTCTCCCCGGGAGTGGGAAGCGGAGACGTAGGACGGAAGGTCCGAACTCCGTGATCATTTTCTTGTGTTTGAGTTTGCTTTGGCATTTCATTTGTGCTTAGTGTTCATTCATTCTTATCGCCATTGTCAATTGCCCTATCACATTTGTTTATGTTTATTTCACCCTTGTGTTAAGTTGTATATCCTTGCATATATCTTTTAGTATATCTCATTGTTAGGATATATCTCTTTATTCATATTGCTTATTCTTGCTTGTAACATATTGTATATCTCTCTTGCAAGAATAATTTGTTAATTAGTTTTTATTGGCATAAAATCGGATTAGATTAGCATAAGACTCTAATCACCCCAACTCTAGGGTCTAATAGGATTCAGCCTTATCTTCAGTTACTAACCGTGTAACTACGTTTGTGGATGATATCCAATCAGTTAGGGTACTCAGGAATGAACAAATCCCAAGAAAACCAATCAAAACCGAAAAAGAATGTTTTTGGATCAAAACTGGCCAAACCACTATTTGGTGGCTCGGCCTTGGCC